>NC_034414.1:30215592-30416155 GCF_002078875.1 Numida meleagris | reverse complement strand
TAATTATATTGTATTATAGTGTGTTGTTTGGCATTCTGATATCTTATTTAGTAAATTAGTTTGTTTCTCCTCAGATTGTTGCCGCTGTTCTTTGCTCTCAGGGCCTTCTCCTTACCCTTTTTCCCTTTTCCCTTTTCCCGGCGCGTGGGCCCATGGGTCCCCCGTCCCCTTTGTCACGGAACCGGGCCGAATGCCCATAAACCGTTGACAGTTTGGGATCCAGCTGTGACTGCTTTTGGTCCATCAGGCCTGTACTTCTGATCACCAAAAGAACTTCCTATCTTACTACTAACACAGGTCAGATGCTAAAGCACAAAAAACTGAGTTGAGAATCTAAGCTTTAAAAGCGTAACTCATCTTCATAAGAAGGACAACCAGAAACAACAGTTGTGGTTGTATTTTGTTGCTTCTTTATTTGTTTTAAGAAATTAGTAAAATAAGAAAAATAAATTTCATAAGGAAAAAAAATGGAATAGATTACTAATAGATATCACTACCTAAAATAATCCAATATGGATATGTTCCTTTGTAGCATATCACACCTTGCTTCATAGCTTAAGTGTTCTAAGAAAGGAGAGATATTGTTCAGTTAAGCTTATTGAATGACACAGTACTGTCCAAGCTGACATTTCTGTGGATCTTTCAGTTCCAATAGAATCACAGAACTACAAGCAATATAATATACTATTTACAGCTGTATCACATCGAGCTGGTTTCTCAGCACTTCTCACTGATAGATCTATCAGTAACAAGGAATATTTAACAAGAAAAGGCTGTTGCAGGAGGGGATGCTGTTGATAACTTCTCATTTGAGCAAAAGTGTTGAACTGGCCTGGAGACATTAACAAGAAGCAGCATTAGGGAAACCACTCTACTTCTTAGGACAGCAGAAGCTGCACACTTGTCTGCTTGTGCTAAAGGACCCATGCACTATTCAAACTCTGATCCAAGACAAGTTCAATTCAAGAAAAAAAGCCTCAATATGTTCAAGATGAAATCTAATCACCTCTTAACAATGGCACAGTTAAGTGCAGTTGTCTTGGCTGGCTAGAAGTAACCCTATGAATTAGATAAGGGGACATTTACACTGTAAAAGCCTCTATTCAGTGCAAAAGAATGCAATAGCGAGCTTCTGTCTGAGGCCAAAAAACTAATGTGTAAAGCTTTTTGAGTACGAAGAGTCCTGTGTTACAAATGGGATCTGTAGAACGCAGCTCACAGGTGTCTTAAATTCTTGAGGTATCCAACAGATCACTCTACACATCAGCAGTGCTACAGCATCAATAAGAGTTTGTACTGAACTGGAAAACCATCAGGATGACTCAGCACTCATGTAATTCTATACTAGATGTGCTATCTCCTGGAGAAGATAAAACCTTTTCAGGTAGACCTACCAGGGTTCGTCTCAACTAACCTATTTTTTCTTTGCTCATGTCTGTTAGAAACCTGACCTCCGTCTGTTCCTGAAGGAACAAAAGTCTTACAGAATTGAGTAGAAAATTTAGATTACACTTTAGGCATGGCTACCACATAAAACCCTGCCGAAGATTGTTCCACACTTGTAACAGCTCAAATAAATTGTTGCAAAATGAAAGGGGTAGCAATGTCAATGCTTCCTATCCACAGGAATTTGTTGCTGAGCAGACAGTTTAGGGACTTACTAAGCAAAGACTTTACGTATGCTAAGTGTATTTCACTCTTCTCTCATTCCTGGAAGGGAAGGCTGCCACCCTGCCTATGCCTGCCCAGAGTACAGGGGAGCATCTTCCACTCAGTTTGCAGTCAAGACACCACATCCTATCTGTGTCTAAATGTAATTGTTTCTGCATAGCATCTCCAAGGCTCTGACATTTTCATCATCCAGGTTCTCCTCCTTTTCTGTTCAAACAACAAAAATATTCTGTCATTCAAATTCCTCAATTGTCAGCTAGTGTGAAGCCTATTAAAATTTGAAAGGTTTTAAGGTGCCAGTACAAAGGCACATCGAATAGGACTGACATCATGAGATTCAGTTACCTAAGCAGTGCCATTTCAGACACTACACACTTTCCACTGCTACTCCAAGGGGTCCTAGAGTTTCCCCTAAGTTCCATAGCTCTGCCAGATCTGCACAGTTACCTTGGATGGTGGAAGGCATCTTAAATGACACTGTAAACTTTCATTTAGGCAACTCTGTTTCTCTTATACTGTACTGTTCCCTTGTATCATATTTCCTGACTTTGTCCACTATTGCAATAAATTAAATTTAGGAACGAAATGTAGCAGAAAATATCCCAGTGATCCATGAGAATTGAAAATCCTGCACACTGATGAAGGATGCTACATCAAGTTTGGTGCTGAAGCAGGAAGGTGACAGTGGCTGTACCTGTGGGCAAGAGGTGGGACGCGCAATTGCTCAGGGATAAGCAAGGTGTTGCAAGAGAGCCTGAAAGCTTTGTGGCTGTAATCAGCTGCCTTTGTGTTGATAGGATGTTTCTTCAATAAAATAGATGCACAATCTTCACATCAGCTGTCACATCACTCCTCTAGAGTATCACTAGGAGTGCACCACATATCATATTAGCACAACACTATGAATATTCATCAGGAATTCCAGACTACGCTGATTTTATGCGCATCCTGATCATGATCATTTCACACAGAGCTTTAAGTTTTCAACTGACAGGAAAAAAAATGCTCTGTAAGTCTGTTTGAAGAACAGTTTACAAAACATAAAGCCTCTAAATGTGAAAACTTGGATTCAGAATTAAAAACTGATATTAAGTTAATTCACCCATAATTCAGCCACAAATCATACAAACTTCACCTTTCTAAGCAGAGAAACTGAAATTGCACACTAACAAGATCAATAAAAGTGCACAGAAATTCACAGGTTTTTCACATACTTTGTAATCAAATACTCTTTGAAGCCTAATTGCTGCACATTTGATGTAGGCATTGATTTTGTTCAAATTGCATGTACAACCAGTGCAAACAGTCGAACAATCTTAAGCCTTTATTTGGCTCCATAACCATTTGAATGGATTCTTTTTACATTTATTGCTGGCAACATCATTCACAGAAGCCAAGCTGTATTTCTTTGTTGGTTTTGTTCTTGATTTATGGGCCAGCTCTTTGATGGAACTCTTAAGAATAAAGAGTGTTTAAATACAAATGATGAGACCAATCAGAATATTTACAATTCTCTAAGTTATTATAATTCCAGCATCAAGACATCTTATGGTCCCAAAATGAACGAGTCTCTTACTTTCGTTTTCTTTCTCTCTAAATATTCATGGTTTTGCTTCACTGCTCCTTCATTCATTTCATAGATATTTTTCATCTTTACTTACCAGAACACAAGAGCACACATTCCTGAAGGTCAGCCAAAAAGACAGACTTTGATGCATATTTTCAATACACTGCAGGAAAATGAGCAAGGGACACATGTGAGAACTTTGCAATATCCTTTCTGCATTTTCGAAGTTGCTCTACAAATGAGATAGTAAATAGAATGTTTTAGTGTTTTTAAATGGAAAAAGATAATCCATTATAGTGAAAAAAATTCTGGGTAAGTAGTAAAAAGATTTTTCACAGAAATATAAGTAACATTAAAGGTATGCCACTGAAAAATAAAGACAAATTAAAACTGCAGTGTTCACAATGAGACAGTTTTTTGTGAGCAGCTGCTTGTTCGCATACAGATCTGAACTATACATTACTAGGTGCAATCCATTATCTTTTTATACTTCAAATTTTCTAATTTTCATGATTAACACTAGCTAAGACTTTCCAGAGGAGAACTGGGTATATGGATTAGGGTTATAACAGTTTACGGTAAAGTGCAGAAGGAAAATCACTTGACTGATAATTTTTACATAATCAAGGTCATTTCTCATGTTCATGTTTCTGGTATTCATTCTAACAACAGGCACAATTTTCATTTATAAATGGACACAACCACGCTTAGATATAGCATGAACTCGATAGTGCACAGAACACGATCGAAAAGAAAAACTGCCCGTGATTTTTATTGTCTTTTGCCCATAAACTCCCTTAACAAAGAAAAGTGTGATGGCTTTCCTTACAGAATAAGACTGATGATGAATTAGAAAGTGATCCACCTATCTGTCCATATAAGGACACAAAAACACAAAATCTTGTTGCTTTATGCATGATACTGTTACAATAAATAGGTATAACACTCCAAAGACCTCAGTCACAACAGCTGATGCTCCTTTAAGAACCCCTAACATTTTTTCTTTCTACATACACTGCTGCCACAGATAGGAATAGACATCAATAACCTGCCATACATATACTAACAAATAAGAATACTAGAAATAAGAATATGCATAAAGAAGTCAGGATTTTTGCTGCCTTGTTGCAGGTGCAAAGCCAGAGGTCTAGGGCTGTGAGACCAGCTGCCAGACCTGGTGGCTGAGCTGGGAACAGACTCCAGGTGGTTGCTCTGCCACTGGAGTTGCAGGAGTCTGGCTGTGACAGCTTTGCCCTCACAGCAGAGGAACTGGTGAGATTTAGTGAGGTCAATAGGTCTCCCTTTCTTCTGATTGATACCATTTAAATACCAACAGATGCTGTCTTTTGAATGGTAACCAGGAGATATAACCAGAGAAGTCTATGTCAAAACTGTTTTGAAATATTCTTGACCTCTGAAAGTGACACGCAAATTCAAACTGTGGTTGAAGCCACATCTGCTTAGCAAAAATTCTTGAAAGGAACAAGCGTTCTGCCTGAAGAAACTATTTTTGGTTTCTGGCGACAGCTATGACTGACTTGCTCAAATAAGCTTGTATCAATTTAAAGCACACTTGGTCTCATTCCAAGGAAACTGTGGCAAATGTGGTGGGCCTCCTAGGATGAGTATGCTTCAGAAAAGGTTCCAAATGATATGTGAATTTAACAACTGCTAGCAGGGTTGTCCCTCCTCAGCGTGTACGTCCCTCTACAGGATAAAGGCTTCTCGGAAAGTATTCAAGATCAGTTATACTCCCATCAGTACGAGCAAGGATGTATTGTTACTAGGTAACTTTTTTTAGACACACGGATAGCAAGGCTGATTATCCACTTCTATACAAGCAAAACACACTCCAACAACACAAAACTGTGACCAAGCAGCAAGCAGTCTGGCCAAACTACAACTACTTTTAGACTACTTCTGCTAAGATCCCACTGACATTAAAATTTAAAAGTAATACCAAGAAAAATATGCCTAAAAATCCTATCACCTCCTGTCACAGCATTTTCAGTGCTTTTCAAATGAAATAACATAAAGAAGATATTACACTGGTGGATTTTGAGGACCCGAGAAAAAAAGTCAGAGCTATGGTATGTATGACTTAATTTTTCTCTGGTTATTTTATTATAGAATTAATTGCTTATATCCAAATGAAATTTAGTTTGGAAGAAATTCCCATATGGCATTTGTACAATACACTTGTTTGCCATAGATTTTCCAAGTGAATTGGTTGGAAAGAATTGTAAATGTGTAAAAACAATATCATTAACAAGCTTTATACATCACATGTGTAAAATAGGTTAAAATAACATAATTCATATTACAAAATTATTTTTTAAAGAATAAATGGTCCTATACATTAACATTCCCCTTATAAGTTAACACAATTCTTTTCTTCCCATATCTTTTAGCTGTAGAATAGTCCTGTTTCTTTTTCTTGGGTGGAAGGGATTCAAAGGCAAAGGAGTCTCATGAAAAGCCCAGTGTGTCATTATTTGTCAAGAAAGAAGATGCACAGGGGAAAGGCCAGAAAGGTTGAGGACAGCAAAGACAGTCCAATGGCTGAGTTACATGCCCCCCAAGAGAAATGGATTCTATCTCTAATTCTGCCAAAGAATTGCCAGATAAAGCTTACACCCAAGAAGCAAGGGTCATGTGAGATGTCGCTGCTGATACTGAAATGCCTATGTCAGGCCCATAGTTTAAGGGGAGAAAATCCATCCTGGGTCCCTCATTTTCCCACCATTCCCTGTACAAATGGGAGCCTCAGGAAGCTTGGAGCAGGTATTACACCACCAAACATGCAGAATGGAAATAAGTTGTTAGTAAAAGCTGAGAAAAGGAGTCTGTGAAATTCTTTCCTTCCTGGATGAGACAGCTCCCTGAGATGAGAATTCAAAGCCCAGAACTGTATTCCACTGCTTAGCTCATCCAGCACTGTGTAGATGCCAGTTCTACACCGTAGTGCTCCTGTTCCCTGAAATGATGACTAGAATACTCAGTCAAAACCCACGTGTTTTATAGTCTTTTCTCAGCATAGGATTCTTCAAACATACACTAATTACTTAGGATAGAAGAACAGCCTAAAGCTGGATTAAAAAATAAGTAGCAATTTATAACCAATACATGCCTGGCTTGTCAGTCCCATCAACGATATTTCTTCCCTGTAACTCAGTTCCAACCTTCATTTGCTTTGCTCTTTATCTGCCACTTTCTTGGCATTATCTCAGTATCTTGCCTAGTCAACTTTAGGTTCCAGGTGCCATCTCAGTTCATTCCTACATTCCATTCAATAATTCATAGGTCCAGACTTCTTGGCCAGCTAGCACACAGGCATTACTATCTGCTGTAACATAACCAGCCTCTGCTTCCAATGAATCTCTTAAGCTTCTTCAGGTTAGCCATCTCTTCTCCTTTTAAAATATACAACTTCCTTCTCTACCACATCTGGGCCAAGTGAGAGGAATTTAAAAAAGATACACCCTCTGAGTCCTCACAAACAAACATTTCCTAAGTATTTTGATACATTGTGGGCAGTTTTTTGTAATATTTTAAAAATTTTTGCAGCCTGAAATTCCCTTTTTGTGGCTTTGAAGCATTTTTTTAGCTTATTTATGTATATTTTGGATTTGGGGGATGTGGGAAGAGAAGAAAGTGTTAACATCTTCCCCGAAGTTTCTTAATCATTCTGAGCACAGAAATGAGTCAAAGCCAGAAACAAATAGGAAATGAATACAATTCATGCTGCAACTTTTCTAAAATAAACATGTCAAAACGATGAAATTCAGTGCCTTCTGACAAGCTAAGTGTGTATTTCTTTGCTTATGGCTTTGAATAGTAGCTATTGTCAAGTAATCATACAGTCAGCCTCCAAATGAGGCACACAGTGACAGAATTCAGGGAAATGAATACCTGGGAAAATCCACATTTCTCAGTAATTACAGAGCATCACTACACCTGTGGTGACTGTCTAGTTTACTATCATGAATCCAGAGGAAGTACATCGTGCAGAGAAGGAAATGATAATTATTTATGCTAGATGTATTCAAAATTAACACGTAATATGTTGTCTTTCTATGTATTTTTCACAACTCACAGTTCATGGTGGAGAGCCCTTCCCTCCATAAAATTTAAGTGTTCTACGGAAAGGAAGAATTCAGTAAGGACAGAGTAGTGCTACACACAGCAGTAATTTCAAGAAACAAATATATGCCTCCTCTGCTATTTCACTTGCCTCAACTGCTTCCAAGTCAGGCTGAGGGAAGCAGCCTGCAAGACAGGGCCTGCCTCATATTGAACAGTATTTCTAGAGGCATGTCTTCCTTACTCTTTCATCCCTCAATGACCTGAAACACACTGCAATAAAGTTTTGCTTCTGGGTGTTCATCTCAAATTGAGATTCTAGCATTAGTTTACACATTGCAAATGACATTACAGGAAATGTAAAACATTTCTGCAGTTTAATCTTTTAAGTATTCTCAAAAGGAAAACAGTTCAATGGATATTTGCTTAACATCTGGCATGTTTGATCTTTCTGAGAAATTGTCACGTGAAGCAATCTACTACAGAATCTTCTGATTTTTAATCTTTCACCGATTACCTGCTACTGGGCGCTCCCTGAAACAGAACATTAGAATAGAGATCAAACAATATTTTACATGTACAGAATTTGATTACTGAATTAATGCAATTCTGTTATTCAACAGCAAAAAGTTGACTATTCAAAAATGGAAGCAGAGCAGCAAAGAAATCTCAGTCAAATGAGATAAAATAAATTTACAGTACAAACCTTGGATGAAAACTATTTTCACCTGCTTCAGTAGCACTGCATGATACACTTCTAAAGATGGAATGCAGTTTCCATTTTATGATCCATTTACATAACACTGTCATTTCATAAGCTGTCTGCTTTTTACTGCACTACTAAGTAATAAGTTACAGAAAGCTCAATTGTGACAGCACTGAATTATGCTTATAAACACTGAAAGACAGCTACACATCAAAAGGAAGAAAATGAATGGTTAAACAATCTGAATAGTTCAGGAAACAGATTTCTTATCTTTGGATTGATTGGGTTAATGTGCTCATTTAAGAGAGGCATATGCATAGACACTGTGCAAATTGTCGTTAGACAGACTATATAACATGAAAGTAATTATCATACATGCACACAGCAAGTAGTTTCATCTGTCCTTGAAAGTGATGCGCCTTCTTGTATAGCTAGACAGACAGATTTCAGGCTATTTGTGAGCATTCAAATGACTAAATTTATGGTTATGATTATTCAAAGAAAAGATTTTCTGTTTTTACCACAAGGAAGCATAGACACAAGCTTTTGCATTCTGTGGCTAATTACATAAAGGCTGCTCTGAAAGTAACATTTCCTGTTTTATTACATTGGCCCACAATGTCACAGGCATGTGTTGGTGGTATGACAGTAGAGGTTGAAATTCCCACCAATATTCCATTGCATTTTGTTGCTGTGTGATAGATGGCAGCAAAGGGGCAGTCTGACAAACTGGCACCTGACATGGAAGTGTGTATGAAGCAAAGGTGTGTCACTGCATTTCTCTGTGTGGAAAAAACAGCACCCACTGACACTCATTGATCTTTGGTGAACCTTTAGGGAGACCAAAGAGCAGATGTGAGCACAGTGAGGTCGTAGGTGGTGCGTTTCAGCAGTGGCAACAGTGATGTGAAAGACAAGCCATGTTCTAGACAGCCATGCACTGTAGTCCACCACAGAATGAAAGTCTTGATCAGCTCATCTGTGAACTGGCAGATTACAACCAGAGAACTATGTACACAGCTGAATATCAGCTTCAATGCATTGGAAACGATGGTGGCAACATCACAATATCACAAAGTTTGTACTAGGTGGGTCCCACAAATGCTCACACAGGAACAGAAAGAATACCATATGCAAGTTTGTCCGAATCTATTGAACAAATATGAGGCTAAAGGCGACAGGTTCCTGTGAAAGTGAAACCATCAACTCTAACTACTCATTACAACTGAGCGGATGTTTCAAATTTCCAGTCAAGCCAGAGAAGAAGAAAACCTTTCTCTTGCAATATGATAACACCAGGCTCCATATCAGTTTGAAGACCATGGAACACATTGCCAATCTTGGCTGCACTGTCCCACCAAACTCATTATACAGTTTGGATATGATGCCTTCTGATTTCCATCTGATCGCGCTGATGAAAGTTGGACAGGCAACACCTTCCTGGTAATTATGCTGTCATAGCACCCATGAAACAGTGGGTTACCTCTGCGGATGCAGATTTTTTATGAACATGGCATGTCAGCTCTTGTTCTCGGTGAAAATGCACAGCTAATGGTGGTGACTATGCTGAAAAATAGTATTTTGTAGCTGTGAATTTGCTCTATTAAACAGTGTTACTGTGCTCTTTGTATCTGTTGTAGTTTCCATGGAAAAAATAGGAAGCATTACTTTCAGAGCAACATAGGAACATTAAATCAATGCAAAATCCATTAAATTTCTAGATCATCTTGTAATTGCAACAGCAAGAATGTCATCAATAAACATTCCAGGGAAATAAAATATATTTTTTTAATGTATTCACACCCTCTTGAGGAATTATACTGCATCCCTGCAGTACTGGAACTGGCACTATATGCATTCCCTAGTTATACTGGTAATTTCACTAGAATGTATCTGGAAATGGCCAGCAATTGGACTTTAAGGTGCATCTCTGCATGTCATATGGTATTTCTGGCAGTATGGTATTTAAAAAAAAAAGAAAGAAAGAAAAAAGCTGTATTCCCAGAAAGGAATCTGTTATACTACTTGAACTTTGTTATAACAAGTGGCTCAGCAGTGTCTGTCGAGCAATGGCCAGACACTACAGCAGACTTATTGATTTCGTGGACGCTCCCTACCCGGTATTCAATCTCCCAGTACACATTCCCTAGACAGTAGTTGCTGCTGCTATTTAAATTGAGACTCTTTTGGTCTGAAAGTAGCACTTCTGCCTGACATAAAAGAAATCCTCCCTTCTGACTGAATGGGTAAGATCTGTGTTAAGTGAAAGCTTGTCTCATCTGACAGTTTCTTATTGAATATCTTGCCAGTACCTCCCCAAAAAAAACATAGAAAGACTGGCAAAGAAGTGAGACTGAGAAGAGGGTTCTTTTTTCCTTGAACTGCTGTACAGTTGGACAGTGAAGATATAAAGACATCTGTGGTCACTGAAGGCTAGCATTTCCTCTGGCATTACTGGTTTGACAAACGAAGGGAAAACAAACACCCTGACCATAGGAACAGAATGGCAGAATCATTGCAAATCCAGAAGCAGACAACACTAATAAACAAGTGAAAGTAAGCTTTCAGCAGTATTCAAAGCAGCATCCAACTGAGGATCTGGATCAAAACTTTCTCTAGAGATTTATGGCGGACAAAGAGCTTTTCTGTTCTTTCTTTGGGCACCTGATGCTAAATCCAGATAGCTGACTCCTGGTATTAAACAGTGACTGCCCACTCATTGGTTGAGAAAATATTTTTCCCTCAGCCAAACATAAGCCAATTCTGGTGTTACTGAACACAGACCTAGGGAGCAAGTAGCCACATTACTTTTTCAACTTATTCACTTATTCATCTAAGTGAGTAAGTCAAGAAAATAAAGCCAGGAAATTTTCCTGTCTAATCAATAGGCAAGATAGCCAAATGGTTTTAAATAAGATTAAAGCCATATGAAATAGTTAATTTCTTTTAAAGCCTTTCCCTTCCCTCCCTTATTCCCACTTTCCTTTCTCCTTTCCTCCCTTTTTTTTTTCTGCATTAAGGATGCTGCATTGTCTGCACTTTGTATAAAATGATCATGTGCAATTATTATCCTTATCTGTATCACTTGAAACCAATTCTCCTTTATTTAAGAAGATAAGCACAAATGTTACATAATCCATTCTACTTTAAGTGGAATCCTGTAAAGTAACAGTAAGAAGATGTACTTTTTAACTTTGCACAAGACATAATGAAAAAAACAGACTGGATATAGTGCTCTCCCCTGAGTAATACTTAGCTTATACATGACCAATACTGCCTAATCCTACATCCCGCAGATCAATGGATAAAAGATTGAAAAGATTAAAACCCCCAGTTATGCAAAGCCAGAAAACTTAGGTAAGTAATGTGTATTAGGAAGAAAAGGTCTGTCTTGACTTCAAGTAAAGGTGGCAGAAATATTCCCTGCTTCACCATTCTCCTCATTTAGCTTGTGAAAGTCAAAGCTGCTGCTGCAGCACAGTGGGCTGAGTTTGACATGTAGCAACAGGTTCCATGCAGCTGGCAGGGTGAGGTGTGTCACTGGGACACGGCCAGCTCAGAGAGCTGTATGGTCTAAGGCTCTGCAGATTAGAGCACAATGCTTTTGTGTACAGTTACCTGTGTCCTTCTACAGCCAGTACAAGGGTAGGAGACAGCATATAGCAGAATGAGAAGTTACCGCAAGGCGCATAAAGCAGAGTTGCAATTTACTATGTATAACCTAGCAGTCCCACTGATTACATGCAATGTAATTTCTACAGCTTGAGAACAAGTAATTCCTGCTTTAAACTAATCTCCTGCGAAAAATAACAATGGTTTAACTATTTCAGAAAAATAAAAAATACTGTGGTAGACCTTGAACTCAAAGCAGCTGGACACAGTTTGTTTTATTAAAAAAAAAAAAAAAAAGAAAGAAAACATTTTCTGTGTTGTGCCTATTATGCTAGAATAAAATGGAGTGAAGCAAGAGAACATATTTGGTTCTAAGCAAATACATTAAAGACATAAATGACATAGTGTCAGTGGGGAGCTGCCATCCATTGGCACTGGCTTGGCTTTGGGCTTGCCTCGTCACCACACATTTGCCTGATAACCCAGGCTCTGGGTCAAACCTGACTACCACCTTTGGGCCTGGGCTGCTCCCTGGCTGGCAGCGGTGGGACAGGCCCTGCCCAGCTGGCAGCGGTACTGCCTCCAGCCCTTGGTGTGCCAACATGAATGGTGGAGATGTCCCTGGTTGGATCCCCAACACTTGAAAAAGCACGTGAAGCGTTGCAATTATCTTCAATCTGCCTTTGTGTTACTGCAAATGACAACCACCGTGGAGGCAAATGGACACAAGCAAGATGGAAAGGATGTGCCAGTAAGAGGGACAGGCAAGAATTTCCCTACCCGTTGCCTCTCTGCCTGCTGGTCTTCAGAAATACTTCAAATTGTATGTTTGAAGTGGAGCTAAATACTGACATTTCAGTATGACATTTCATGATGGGCAGAAGAGGCTTTTTTAAGCAGATAGTGGATGTGAAAACTGGCAATCCAGCTAAAACCTCAGAATTCTATGCCTCATTAGCTAAATGACTAAGTCAGGATATCCAAAACATTCAGAAAATAATGTGTTGCCAAAAAATCCTAAGTACTTATTCAATATTGTTATCAATGCTATGATTGCGCTATGATGTTAGGTTTGTACATCTGCAACTAAAGCCACCATTGCAGGTTGTTACTGGGCCATTGATATCAAAAGAAATATGGAGACTTGAAAATTAATCCCAAATGAATGGATTCTTTCATTTGAAAACAAAATCCAAATCAAACATCCAAATGTTTGAGTCCCAGATATTTCCTAAGATACATTGCCTCCAAGTGTTGAAAGTTTTAATTAAAACTTGTTTTACAAAATGAACCCTGATTCTCAGAACTGCTGGCTGTCACTGAGTGGACCGATGGAGTAAAGAAAGTTTGAGAAATCATCTGGATACCGAGTTTTTAATATTGCTACAATGAAAATGAATTTGCCAAATAACCATATTTGGGAATATTGTTAAAAATGCCTAAGAATGTTAATAAAACTATTGGGATATTAGTTCAAAGCTAAAAAAAAATAAAAGAAGATCCACTGGAATTAGTACTAAGAACCACACCAGGTGATTAACTCAGCACTGCAGTATCAGTTACAGCTATGTCACATTCTTCAAAAGTTTTTCTTTAAAATATAAGGGCTTAGAATGATATGCTTTTGGGGATGTTTTTTATTTTTTTTTTACAGAAGGAATAATGTCTAAAATATACACCTAATGTCAGATGATGCTAGCAGAAGTCATCTATGAGAAAATTGTAAACATGGCCACAACAACTCAATGGTAATTTCTTAAAGTGGCTGGCAGTCTTCCTTGGTTCCGTCCATTCTCTTTTCTTCCTCACCAGCTCTGCTGTAGGCTGTCTCTGCAAGCACTGCAGGACTCCTTTGAGGACTATCAGTGTGTTGGACTTGTTGCAGTCTCAGCAGACTGCTGCCAAAACCTATACTACCGTTGGTGTGGCTCCCAAAGGGTTTGCACACTTCAAATAATAGAGATCTTTACACGCTGTTTACATTAAAAGGAGGTATCTGAGCATTTGATTAAAAATTAAGGCATTCTTGAGTCTCTAAAGTCAGTCCTACTATCACAATCAAATAGTTTCAACCCTATGCACTGCTACCGGGAGCTGCTTCTCCATCTGGACCCCACAGCCTCCAGACTCCCTCTGCTTTGTGCATTATTGAGTCTTTTCTTGTCAAACAGCTCAACTAGAGGAGTCTCCATGGCTCTCCTACTTTGACTACCACCAGAATACGGCACATGGGTTTTCGTTTCCCCTTCAGTTCTATGCAGGTAGGGAAGTCCTCTGCTCAATCAGTATTGAACCAGTGGTAAGACTGAACAGTTGTGCTGCCAGCATATAAAACTATACTGTGGTCTGGATCAATTTTGCTCACATTTTAGAGGACAAAAGTGAAACACTTGTTTCTACAGGACATTATCATTTCTTCCCTTCAAAATATTACAAATGTACAAACAAAAAATGGCAAAGTGAAAAAAAAAATCAGAAGAATTGAAATCTAATATAGTGGAACTATTTGTTTAACACACACACACAAAATGCTGAAATTCATTCTTCTTTTCTCCTTCTTTGAAAGGTACAAAATACTGAAAACAGGATTCCCTACACTTTTGAAGTTCCATGTTTCCTACAGACCTAAGAGGCTACAACACCATATAGCAAGCAGTCTATCAGAAGGCCTGTTTGCTCTTTGGTATGCCATCATTTGGACAGAGGACAGGAGATTAGGTGTAACTGTGGCTCGGTCTCCTTTGCTTGCCAAGTAATTTTAAGTACCAGCAATATCAAACCCATGTCATCTCTGGTAAGATACTGATCTTTCCACTTTTCCATCTTCCTCAAAACACTTGTTTTGTGGCTATGCTTCATCAAGTACTTTGTAAGCATCACAAAACAAAGATGGGAGTCATCACAATGGGAAACAAAAATGCAAACAATATGCCGCCCATTGTGGAAACTACATCACTCTTCTGGACCTTTAAGACTAAAAGCAGCAGCTGTAACCCCCAGTTGTTGGCCCACTAATTTCATACCAATGCTTGGAAAGTGAGTCACAATTCACTTCCTCTTGTCCTGAGTGGAGACATGTTGCTCCCTGCCTACCGACTCTGTATGTGTGGAATTATACAGAGGAATTTTCAGCAAAGAATCCTAAGATAACGCTTGAAAAATAGTATATATTTCAGTGCTACAGTTCTCTGGCTTTTACAGTGACAGCTTTCTTGTCCTACATTTGAAGGAATGGTTAATTAGACCACCCTATCTTACTGGAAAATTTTCAGTCTTCTCCCTTACCCGACTCTATATATTCAGTAGAAAATGAGAAACCACATCAAGAGATTTCATTTTTCCTTTCATAAACAAAATCAGACTGCCAATAGCTCAAAAGTCTTGAAGAGAGGCATAGTGGCCCAATGTGGCTTTTTGGTGTTTTTTTTTTTTTTTTTTGCTGTTGGGTTTTTGTTTTTGTTTTGTTTTGAGATGCTGACCTCTGGAGTAACACAATCTGCTTCAAGTTTATGCATAAAGACCAGTCTTCCTTTTGACCAATACTTCAAGGTACCAGGCTCACTGAAATAATATTTAAACAGTTGTCTAAGTCAAACGCTGATTCAGTGTTCCAGATAAGTTTGCCATTGACCAAGCAGATAAATTTATTAACCACCAGAAAACACCTAAGTATGGCCATTTTGCCTATACTAGAGAACTTCCCTGTGCTCCCGAATTCTTGGCTGGGGCATGCACTTTGACTGTATCCCAACCACATACAGGAGAAGAAGGTGTCCATGAAAGCACAATCTAAATATGCGCCATGATACACTTATACCATGAACAAATTGAGAGACTTCAAAGATGCATGGGTACAAAACTATAGGTAGGCACAAATGAATTCCTTTCATCAGATCAAGTTATAACCCCAAATAAATTGGTATCAGAGATACCTTTTACCATTAACAACATTTTTACAATATTCATACAAATTTTTTAAAACGTAAAATGGAACCTTAATTCTTTTCTCTACTTACAGTCTGTATCTTCTTTCCTGTTACACATTATAGAGGCCTGATTAAAACCTTTAGTTGAAAAAAAAGTCCTATAAGATTTTTTGATTTGTTACTTGGCTTTCAAAGTTCTGCAGTTGTCACTCTGAAATATTTTCATACTCTACTAAAGGAAAGTCAAACTCTTTATGTTAAGTTTGAACTGTTTTATATGGCATGAGAAGCAGTTCCCAAGCCAGTGCCAGATTTCTGTGTTTCTATTTTTTCATATTCAATCATTTGTGGAAAAAGGAAGAGTGAAAAAAACATAATTTTCCAGTTGTTTATATGGAAATTGTGAGTTCTGTTATAAATAACGTACATTGACTAATCAGTATTCAGTGGCTGTGTAAAACTACAAATTTTTTTGCTGTGCCTCTTTTTAGGTATAGGCACTGAAGAAAGCTTGATAATAGATCAATTAGTGTTTACAAAACACTTCAATAATGCAAAATCATTGAAGGGCACTGTTTTAATAAGATGACTGGGATTTCAATAAAGAACCCTGATATTTGAAGCATTCTGGTGTGTGAGAAATAGGATGAGTATACAGTACACCTGGATGCTAGAAGATTATTTTATTGACATAATCTGCAGAAAACTTTCAGCTCTAAGGTAAACGTATTCCATGTTGGTAGCCAGTATTCATGAAATATATTGCAGTTCAGAAATGAGAACCTCTCTTACATCCTCTGCGTCTGCAGAAGTCGCAAATATTGCCCACCAACAGAACTTATTTTCTTAACTAAGGAACAAATATCTCCAGAAAACAGAGAAGGCAATGCTGTCAACCTGTTGAGCAATGCCAAGCAATACATTTTGAGCAAAATCACAACACAGCCTTGGAGGATAATTCTGCAAAACATATAGGCTCTTCTTTTCATAATTAAGTAGTGATGTTGAACAAAATTCGCCTCTATCTTCCACTAAGCTGTCAGACTAGAAGAAGTTAAGTACCAGTAGGATTTTTCACTGTAATTGTTACCATAAGCCAGATAATATACCTCCTCAAAATGAAATAAAAAAAAGAGGGGAGGGAGTATTGAAAACTTTGCTTGTGCCATGACACAGGTTGAACCTAACTGATATCCAGGTAGCTAGCAGCGGTCACGGTGCTCTCAGACGGCAATGCCATATTCTACACAAGAGATAGCTTTTAAGATGACCTTTAAATAGTTGAAATAAGCTCTGATCATGTTTAGAAAGCAGTTAATAACACATACTTTAGATAACCAGCCAATGATGAATCCAGCTATAAATGCATAAAGGCGTTTTTGGAGCTCAGACATTGTCAGTTTGAAAATTTTCCACTCCATTCTAGATAAAGGTTTACATACATAGCATTTAGTGTTGATAATTATGATGTCTAAATTTATGGTATTATTATAGGCCGCATTTAGAATGTATTCTTTCACATGCAGTACTGGTGTTAGGTTGGACAATTACGATATTCACAGAATTGTGGTTTTGCCTGTGTTTATCGGCCTAAATTCAACACCACAAATATTTACTGCTTCAGATGAGGTGCTCATCTGTTAGAAAGGATGAGCTGTACTCTCTTTAAGTTACACTGGCATTATTCCTTTCACACAATGTAACATATTTCTAATATTTACTAGTGCAAGTGAAAGAAAACTCAAACCTTCAGTTTCAGACCAGACATTTAACAAAATATCCTACTACTGCCTCAAATCTCTATCTGGAAATTAATGATCTCATTGCAATTTGTACAGGAATGCTGGAGTAACCCCGATGTTCTGAACTGGTTTTAATGACATTTTTCAAAACATCATTGAAATTAATATATCACAGGCAGTTTTGCTTCATTGAGGTTGAAGATGGTTTTAATTTTTTACAATCAGAACTGTATCAAAAATCAGTTTCCTGTTGCTGTTGTTTGGATTGCTCTAAAAACTACATTCAAATTGAACACACATTCTGAAAAGCCTAACGGGTTTACCTTTCACATAGTACCTTCATAGAAAGCCACATACAGGAAGGACTGATTGTCAGGAATACTTCATAAATATTAGCAGTCAGCATGTGCGCCATCCAGTATGCTTTGTTTTGCAAGTATAAAGCAAACTCCAAAGTCTCGTCTCTCCAGCAAAGAACAAAGTGTTAGTTTGATAGGGAGCTCCTAACATAAGTATCTAAACTATAAAGGCCCAAATGAATATGTGTTTTGGTGGGTGCATAATTTTCATAAGGTCTTTCTGGGCTTACACTGTGACCACAGTGAAAATAAGCTTCTGGAATAAAATGGTTCATCCTTTCAAAATACTTTTTGCAAAGCAAAACCACTATATAATTTTATTTTAGGGACCCCTTGCATAAGAATTAAGGGTGGACCAGGAGTAAGAGAACAGCTAATGCAAAACAAACAAATGAAAAAAAAAAAAACACCTTTACAGCTCTTAGAGTGCTTCTGTAGAATTTGCTTAGCTTTTCAGGAGTGAATTTATACACACCTCCAGCACTACAAGCTTACACAGAGCACAATTACTTGGAGAGATAATTTGTGAGCCAGTATTACTGTTTATTGACCCCATAACCAGATGTAATCATTTTGTTTTATTGTCCACCTGAAATGGATTCCTTCCTGCTCAAACTATGAGCTGCAGACTTGCAAGTTCTCCAAACAAAAATTTCTGAGAGCTGGGATGTGGAAGGAAGGCAATTTTATTGAGATACTTTTCTTTTTCAAGTTAAGTAGAAAAAAAGCCCAAATTTAAGTCACTTACAGAAGCAGCTTAGAGGTATATGCAGAGATATACTAACACTGAAAATGGAAAGACATGTTCTACAAAACTAAATACAATTTTTGTTTTATGCACATATTGTTTCACAGATTTATCCTTGGTATACCTAACTTTTCCTAGAAGAATTCCAGTACAATCTAGAAAACATTCTCCCTGCTCATACTACCATGACAGGCCTTTTATAGGTGACCCAAATGAGAGAAAAGATCTCTGAAGGCACATGAGCAGCTCACTGCTATGGAATGGAATGGAAGCCAACTAATGTGACACATCACCTCTGACCTAACATCAAGAAGTAGAAGAGCATCCAATGAGCAGGCACATTCATCTACATGAACAGATTTTCATAAATTTGCTCTTCCTTGTTTTGACAGGATATTTAAAATATATACCTTGAAAATAATCACAAAATTATGTCAGAATTGTTGTACCCTACTCTCAATTTAGAGTGTGATTCATGGGTATTACACAGCAAATTTCACAATGACTAGGAATTTTTACTCCTAGGAATGTCTGAGTACAGCTTTGTAACAATAAGTGTCTGAGAAGAATTGTATAAATATAACCTTTTCAAGGATATGAATTCTGGAAAGCTCTACAAATTCATTCATTTGCTCTATTTTTCAAAGAAAATTATTTTTCCCCCTTCCTACTCCCATGTATAGCAGATTAAAAAAAAATCCCAATTCCATGAGAAAAATTATTCTTGAAGTTCCCTCTGTTCTCACCAAAAGCTTAGCAAAAATATCAAAAAATGAACAAAAATCAAGAAAGAGTACCTCAGTTATCCTGAAAGCAAGCCCAAAAGTCCAACTCAGAGTTTTCGTGCTGCCAAATTACAGCACTAAATGGTCCCATGGTGAAAATCTTTAAAAACAGAAGTGTGAAGTTTTAGTTTGTGAGAAGAGGAAAGAGAGAGGGAGGGAAAAGAGAGGAAAGAACTCTAGTGTACAATAATCCAGAAAAATAATCTAACTTGCAGCAGAATATGTGTGAATCAGACAAACGTATTCTTGTTCTTCAGCTCCCTTTTCTATAGTCTGATTTAATGCTTTGTTTAAAAATCAACCTTAATTAATAACTCAGACCTAAATATAAAAGAATTCTTACTGAGATTTAGTGTTTCAGAATTGTTGGTGGTTTGCTGGTCTCCCATATATGAAAAAAGTAACAAGAAAATAATGAGGATGTGTAAATTTTATGTCATAACAGGGAAAAAAAAATAGTGAATCTACAGACATCATTAGCTTGGCTCTAAGCAACATGTATTGCCTCATAAGACTTTAGGTAGACGTTTACAGGTATCCATAAAATAGTTCATTTAACTTTTCTCAGGGAATGAAATGTGATTTTCTACTATACTGTCGAGAGAAGAAAGTATTAGACCTAATATACAGAAATCTTGTCAGGGAAACTGAATACACAAAGACTGATTTTAAGTTGAACTGTAATATTCAACAGGCAATATCTTTTCTTTCTGTTTATCGAACAACAACTAGCAACTTCAGCAATTTCCTGTAATTAATATCTCTTTCTTTCCACAAACAACACCCAGACTTTTCTAACTGATTAGCATTATAATTCAGAGTATTTATTCTCAGCTTGTACATTATTTCAAATCTGTTCCTTCTACTGTGGCCCTAAGCGAGGCTTTTATGTGCTTAGTGTTTCTATTTCCATAGTGTTTCTTGTTTTCTTTACAGTATGAGTGGTTCTTCTCTAAAAACCTTGTTGCACTCATCCATTTATGATGGATACAGCGTTCCTGTAATGATGTAGTCCTTTTTTGCAGTCTTGCTATATGCAGCTCTATTGTTATCAGCTAGTGGTTTCACAGACTCTCTATTCCTGAGAGTCTGTGAAGAAGAAGTAAAAAACAAAATTCTGTTTCCAGGAGGCTTAAATTCTCTAATCACAGTTTACATTTCCACTGGAAATAATCTCAGGAGGTGATCATAAAAGGATTCAAGAGGCAAATCATAAGAAGGCTGAAAACTAATGCCTAGGTAATGCTAGGCCAGCACCAAGTGCAACATTTGGTATGTTTGTGGCAGCTGACCCTTACAACTGAAACCTCCCTATAAGAACACTTGCCAGGTATTCCCCAGACTCCTGATGGATTTTGCACAAGCACACACATATACACACACAAATAGGAATGGAAAAAAGTTACAGCAATTAGGAAGGCACAAATACAAGAGACCAGCGGTTAGCTGGAAACATGACTCCCTTCAGCCAGCTTCAGGAATTCCACGGAGTCGGTGCAGAGCAGTGCAGGAGTCACCAGAGAGAGAATCAGGCAGAACATGGATCCTTCAAGCGAAATACAGTATGATAGCACAGTTACCTTAAGAAGCAATTTAGCACGTTTCAGAGACTGTCTGCGTGGGTTTTGGATATATTCTTGCTATGAACTTCATTTATTCTCAGTACTGCCAGTAGTTCAAAGAACTCCAGTTTTATTTTGGAACATAACAAGTTCCATTCTTTCATTTACTGAAGTTGGCAAAAGCAGCCCATTAATACCTAAAGCATTATTATTTTATTTTAGTGAAAGGATTATTCAAAGGTTGTGGAGGAGCAGAGTCTTCTGGTATGCACACAGTGTGCCCAGGCAAGGGAGCAGACGGTCCTGTCCCTGAAGACAGGCTTCTTTGAATTCCACAGTTTTTATACATTGTAGTATTTTTGCCACTGATGAACTCAAGCCAGAATTTATATTCTCTTTCCTGAAATGGTCACTAAAAAAAAAAAAGCAGGACAGTCATTACTACATCCTTCAGAACACTTTTAAAGGACACTATATTATTATATTTTGACATATTTGGGGTTGGAAGTAGAGTCTTTAAAGTCGCATCCAACCTAAGCCATCCTATGATTCTGTATCTTCATGCCAACTGTCTTTTTTTTCTGCTTCTTTTCCACAAAAGTGCAACACAGAACACTGCTGAAGCTCTGTCTCTCCTTGCTTTTGGCTAAATGGGCAAGCAGTATTCTTGATTTGGTCTAAATTAAATTTTCCTGCCTAGTAAGATATAGGTTTTGGTGCTAATTCTTTAACTGTTAAATCGAAGAGCAAAACAGTTTGTGCCTGGAAGTGTCAGCACATCTCACAAGAAGTTGGGTGCTTAAACTCAACCTGAATTCAGGTGCCCAACAGATCCCAGGTGCTTGAAACAGGTGACACAGGAATCATTCTAGGAAGACCTCCAGGTACTCTGCTGCCTCATCCTGCCCCAGCGAGTAGGCACAGCTGGAGGCTGCAGGGTGTGCCAGGCTCCACCTGTATTGTGAGGGGCAGCTCTGGGGCATGTGCACTTCTCTGGGGAAAATCATCAGGTTCAAGATCAAGTCAGCCCCAACATCACTCTAGCAAGATGGTAATGTACATGAACAACAATTTTGGCCTTTATGCCACCCTGAGAGCTGTTGTACATCACTGTGTTGATGATTGCAATATGAACACAAGTCAGAGATTCAGTCTTTTATGTCACCCAGAAGAAGGCTGGAGATACAAGAGTCTGATGATCCACATTTTTATTCATTCTCCTTTTGCTGACTTTATCCTACCCTAACATGTTTAAACACACAGATGAACATTGAGCAGATTTAGAATATTACTTTCCCAAGGTCTAGGAACCCTGAAACACGTATTGATTAAACTTTGCAGCCATGTTAGATTCTTTTCTTGGGAAAGTTGATTAAAGGGGCCTTAACACCAATGGGAATCAAGTTAGCTAGCCCTCATGTATGACAGCCCAAATGTGTAAAAATTACTGTGACAGATAAAATAGATGAAAGCAGCATCTGAGAATGATAATGCAGATGCTTCATGTCTTGGTGGTATAAAATTGAAACATACTGCAGGCATGGTATACCAGTCCAAAGCAAAAGGCTTCTGTTCTGAATTCTCCATTTCTGTGATGAAGTTACAGACATTTCAAATACCACTTTAAACCACAGAGCTGATTTGCAGTACTTGAGAAGGAGAACAAAAAAGTAGTGTTCTAATAACTAAACTAAGCACTTAAAAATAAATAAAAACAAAAACATAAAGCTACTTTCTGTGTGGTATTTGGTCCCTGCGGTTGCAAACTGGCTGGTTTTGTCTTTATTTTCTGGTTCTGCAGTCTGTTCTCTGAAAAAAAAATTGGTCTCAGAGCCCAAGAGCAAGTCATCTGCAAAGTTCATTTCAATGACAGAATGCAGTTGTTGTTCATTCACTTTTGTATATGTTCTGCTTATCTTCACAAAGGTAAACATCTCTGGAATGTCAGAATTAAAATATCTACAATGTTATTTCTAGCCATCACTGTTTGCATATCTGAACATTTTGTTTGAGGTATGCTTCCATTTTCTAATGAAATCAGGAGTTTCTAAAATGAACATCATGTACATCAAAAGTGCTTAGGGTAGTAATTTGAGAATTTTCATATTTGTGGAAGTCCTGTGAAAAAATTTACAGATTTCAACTACACAGACTCCTCCTTTAGTCTTCCTTTGTTGTAACTCTTAATTTTTATTTTTTTTTTTTTCTAAATCTGAAATGCTCTTATATCACAACAATCATTTTATTTTCTTGGTCACTGTTGCTATTGGAAAAGGCACACGTTTAATTATCTCACTCTTTAGAGTATTTTATAGCACAGGGTACATAGCGATCATTACAAAGCATACCTTTCAGCTAGTGAAAAATAGCTATGCAATAACAGATTGCCTCCTCTCTGTCTCACCCCCCCAAAACTCAGAAACTGATGAGTTTTGCAGATGACCTCCCTCCTTTAACCAGACATAATAGCTCACTTTTGTCAACAACATCTATGCACATTACTGGATGCATAATGACTGGACAAAACCAGTGGTATCTGTCAGTCTATTCCTTACCAGCTCTTCCACTTCCCTTGACCATAAATGTATTACTATTATTGAAATAGGCAATCTGGCACACACACTACTATCAACTCTTTTCTTTCTCTACTGAGAATATTCACTGCTATAAACTAGCAGACATTAGAATCACAACAAAGAAAGGAAATGTCCTATCCTGTGCCCTCCTGGTTATCCACTAAAAGCAGTTCTGATAGAGACTGATACTTGATCCTAGATTTCCAACACAGCTCTCTTACGTTTTCCACTTAGAATATTAACAGTTTTTCTGTTTTAATGTAGATGTCTCTCCAAGGAGGCAGGAATGTGTACAGCCATGTAGTTCACTGGTATTCTTCCAAGAAAACAGTAAATAACTTACACTTTCAAATCTGCACAAATATGCTCACAAAATGTATGCTTATCTCTCCAATCAGTGCAGTTCTGCTTAGCTGAAGGTGCCCTAAAGGTCTTTTACAAATTATTTCAAAGTGAAGCAACCACAAATAAAATACAAGTTCCAAGCTTTGATCTGGTAACAGCCTCCACAGGTGTCAGCAGAACCAATATGCAACTGGTTTTGGACTAAGCTGTATAGAGAGATCTAGACAAAATACAGAGCTGGACGATCACTAATTGCATAAAGTTTAATAAGAGCAAGAGCTGGATTCTGCACCTCAGGAGAGGTGACACTGGCTATACATACAGACTGGGGGATGAGACGCTGAAGAACAGCCCTGCTGAAAGGGAGCTGGGTATCACGGCCAACAGCAAGTTGAACATGAGTCAACATTGTGCCCAGACAGCCAGGAAGGCCAACCATATCTTAGGGTGCATCAAGCATGGGGTTGCCAGTCAGTTGAGAGAAATGATTATCCTGCTCAACGCCTCTAGTACTGTGTGATGTTTTGGGCACTACAGTACAAAAAGGACATACAACTAGTAGTGTCCAAAGGAAGGCTACAAAGATGGTGAAGGGTCTAGAGGGGAAGATTTATGAGGAGCAGCTGAGGTCCTTTGGTTTGTTCAGCCTGGAGAAGAGGAGACTGAGGAGAGACCTCAAGCCATGAGGCTTTCATATGAGGGGGAGCAGAGGGGCAGGTGCTGAGGGTGATTGGGCACTAGAATAGGGTCCTCAGCTAAGTGGTGATGGCACTGACCTGGCCAGAGTTTAAGAAGTTTGGACAATGCTCTCAGATGTATGGTCTGATTTTTGATATGGAGCCAGGAGTTGGATTCGATGATCCTTATATGTCCCTTCCAACTTGGGATATTCTATGATTCTATGCCCTATGCCTCACTGAGGATGTAAGGAAGCCTCAGATGATAAATGCACAAGTTTTTCTTTACCTGTAGGCATACATAAAACCTATGATATACCAAAGGGATAGTACATACAGAATACAGGCTCTGAGAGCATATGAGAAGATGGCAATGGAACAGCTTTGCTGAGCCTGAGCAGAAGCACACAGAATTCAGCATAATTTAATACAATCAGGAAGCTACAAAACATGTGGGGTCTCATACACCACCTTACCAAAGACTGAGGTACAATTTAAATAACACAAGCCTTTAAGCCATTAAAGATATTAAGGATCTAAGATAAGCATTGCCCAAGACCACTGGGGGCAGGTTATGGAGTGTTAGAATTAGGATTTCTGAAGTCCAAGCTGATGACTGAGAAATGGATCTTTGTCATCATCACAGTACTCCTTGAAGGCAGCCTAATAGTTTTAGTGAAAATAGATCAGCGTTGAGTTTGGTCAAACTCCGAATGAACAGATGACAATTTCTCTTTTGAGTACGTGAAACGGTTACTGTGCAGCAGCAGCTCTCCAGCAATGAGCCAGTTGTGTTTCTTAGCCTCAGGTGAATATTAGCCAATTCCAGGTAGCTCACATCCACAGCATGGGAAGCATAAGCTACTTCAATTTTAGCCTAAAGTCTTCATACAGAAAGCCTTTTTTCTCAAGTAGATAATTACCTATAAATTCACAGCCCAGCTTACAGCTTCACAACATATTCACGTGGCCATAAACTTTGACTTTTGGGTAATAGCCTGCACATTTCAGGAACCCCCTCAGCACATACCAGCCCTATTTTGAGATTTCATTGAGATGGGGGAGATAACAGCTTGCTCTATGGAGAATCACTTCATCCTCTCAGGTCAGGAGGAAAGTCTCAGGTCCACAAAGGTATGAAGTGCCTAACTCCCAGTAGGGATTTATCCCTAGTGAGGAGCCAAGCAGCTAAATACTCTTTTGTCCATTTAGACCTCAGCTACCAAATGGAGTCATTGTGGTCTACCTCCTAGCTTAAACAAGCACCATCTGAAACTTGTCACATATGGCACCTAATTTTGTCAAAGTCTGCCTCAGAAGCACTCAGCCTTCACTTTATCAAAAAGGCTTTTGCCAGAAACAGCAGGTAAGAAATTGGAAGAAAATGAATCAGAATATCAGGATGGAAGTGGTGCTGTTTTTTTCCACAGTGAATTAATAATCGCTATTTTCAGAGCAGCTGGAACATTACCAAGGATAAAAGACCAACACAAAGACAGCTACAGAGAGACCTTCTTTCATAACGCTAGTAGGAGCAAGCATCTAAAGGAGAGACTAGACGCATTTACTGGATGTACTTTAGCAAGTTTAAATAGAGAAACAGTGAAAGAACTTTTATAACAATTTATATGAGCTCAATAGTGATTGCATTTTAACAGCTACTTCTGGTCCTCTGGGCCACTGCACTCTAGTGGAGTCAGTTTTTCTGCTGAAAGAAATGTTTAAATTGTTCACAGAGTCCTTGAAAAGGTGTCAGCATGAGAAGCTGGAAATTTAGGATCTAACAACTTGAGCACTGGAAAAAATCATCACCAGTTTACGGTCCTCTGAGGAGATAAAAAATGAAAAATTCTGGCAGAACCCAAGGTTTTTTTGTTTACAATCAGACACATTCAACTTTAACAAATTAGAATGAATATCTAGTCTCATTGTTTTCCATGTAAACTCAACCTGATGGCACATGATGTTTATACCATCTTTAGAGCCATAGGTCACAAATGATTAACAGTGACCTACATTTAGTAACCATACATAACAGTGACCTAGCATTATATTGTTTTGTAGAGTTTCTGTATTGCTCACTAATTAAATCCAGCTACTACTCTGGGGAGAGGGACAGGCTATGCTGTATTTTGGCGTGTGGTGTGGAGAAGGAAAGGGACAAGAATGCTTGTTTTAACTGAACCCTCTGGAGAAATTTAAGTAACTACTGTCCATTCTTGAGTATGGCTCAGTTTTGAGAGCTCATATATGTGTTGTGAAAACAGTACCCTCAGGCCTTTGCCCATCACTTGGGTCTATCTGTCACATCTTACACAAAAAGCCTGTGATAGCACATAGTGTGCCAACAGTGCACTCAGGTGATGGATTTGCCCACAGAATGTGCCATGCAGAAAATTACCTCAGCATTACCTAGAGTCCTTGGACCTTCCTTAGCAAAGTTTCAGACATTAAAGATTTGTGAGTGTGTAAAGTTTTGATTGCTGATTACTTAAAAGCAGCTATGGAATACCTTCCCCACCACTTGACTGTGCCTGACAACCAGGATGTTGTAAACATTGCTGCCCATGTATTACCATCAGAATAAAATGGAAAACTGTAACCAGATTTTCAACAAGTATCTCCCACTGCTCACTCTAGCAGCATGAGAAAATGGCCCAGAAGTAACATGCCAGACTGCTACAAACAGCTTGTCTTCACTTCTGGATGGCAATTAGTGCTGTATTTATTAGTGATCCATTGGGGTCTTTGTAATCTGAGTAGTCTTTGTAGGAAGATATCTGGTGACCCTTTCAGAAGCTTGAGGATAATTGTAAAAGAAAATTTAGCACGACAGTTTCACTATCAGAGAACACCAGGGGAGACAGATCAAAAGCTGAAGAGAACCAAACTGCAAATTGCTATTTTGTTTGCTGGTGTGCATTTGTTTTGCATGTACAGGGTATTTCCACAGAATGAATACCCTATGAGTTAGCCAGTCAGACCTGAGGAATCATTCAATTTGTCTAATGACTTATTCATAATGTTTTACTAGTACATGCCATAACATCTTTTATCGTGAGCAATTTATAATTAATCACAAGAAATTGCACATGTTTACTTTAAAATGCTGCTGGTGATTATACTAGAAATGCAAACCTTAGTCATTCAGTCATCAGTTGATATATGAGCAAAAAGGAAAGAAAGATTTTCTTCTGCTAGGATGTGGAACAAACAGCTTAATATTTGCTTCAAGGTATAATTTAAGGCTTAAATACAAAAGGTAATGAAAATTTTTAAACTTGAATTGAGACTAGAAATTTTCCTTCCAGAACATATTTAATCAGTTCTAACCTCTAGTGATGTCACAAGTAGTCTTCACTAAACGTATAGATGAGCTATACTTACTTGCTCATCTTCCTTTATTGCATAATTCATTACAAGCAAATTTCACATTTTTAAATTAACCACTGATAAAGTTCCCAGCACTTTCAGAATTTGAAGAAAAAGACTGTCTATAAGCATGAGTTATTTAAAGCACAGAATAAAACCAAGTGATTTTAAAAGAATCTGTTAGCAATCACTTATAGGACTAGACAATATAGTGTCTGTTATTTGTAGAAAAAAAAATATTTAATCTCAATCATAACCAAGGCTACAAATTCTGAAAGAAAGACTATCAAAGCACATGTGAGGAAAACAGAATAAACTGACTTACTCACAAAGGTAGACTAGGCCAGACTTAATATAGATCCTTTCTTTAACGTTGCTTTCTACACAAATGAAATACACCATTTATCTTTAGATTTCTGTATAGCCTCTCTTTAGAATAGCACTGAGTAAAAATATAATTTTCTATTTGTTCAGGTGGAAATTTGGGTAATTAATTTTCTAGGCAAATGGAATGGATCATTTCTCTTTAGTTTTAGATTTAATATTTAAGAAAAGCATTTGATGCAATTACATATTTTAACCATCATCTTTCCAAATGAGCTGAAGAAATAACAACGGTAGTATTAAAAAATGGTGGTGAAGGAGAGAACAGTGCAAGGCAGGTTCCTAAGGCAGTTCTTTAAGAACAATTTAAGTACAGTATTTCGTCTGTGGTAGCAGAAAAAGTCTGGCACCAGGTTATGGGTGCTTAAATTCAGAATTCCTTCTGCTATAAATGCAGAAGGAGGATGGATAGAGCCTCCAGAATGTACAACCTCTGGGGACTGAAATAATAGAAATGTGATAAAGTCAGTAACAAAAAATGTAAGGTCCTGAATTTAAACACAAATTAAAGGAATTTATAAGCTAACAAAAAAAAGGTTGCTAAAGACACAAGTGCACTATTCAGCAACAGAATAAATAAGACTATTAGAATGATGTGAAATGGAAAAGGTAAATAAATCCAAATGTTTATTTGAGGACATGTTTCCAGAGCATGTATCCTATGAGAAGAGATGATAAGAATGTGTATTGAGTGAGGAATGGTTATGTGGGACTTGATTCCACTAAGTCCAAATGAACACAAACGTATGCAGTCAGACCATTCTGAAAATACTGTCTTTTCTTTCTATAACTACAAGAACTACCAAGAAAAGCAAAGAGCTACAAACTGTGCTGTAATTGCCCCAGAGGCAATAAAATACGTGGAAAATCATAAAACTGGTAATGGCTTTGATTTTCATGTGTGTCTCGCATGAAAAACTGTGAGAATATACATTTGTGTTGATATTTACAGATGTTGTAACCACACAAAGCTATGAAAGACATTTATTTATTAGTTCAATTTTGACCTAATAAAACATGGCAAGATAACATATTCTACAAAAAGCTCTAAGGCATCACACCAAATTGTTTTTACTTCTTAAGAAAGGCCTTTCAGCAGTTCTAGCAGCACTAAAATTTGGATGCCTATTGAAAACTAACTAATGAGCTACTATCATAACACTGGACATAAATTTTTGCTGTGACTAGCTTATTTTGCTCTGTGACTAGGTATTAAGCATCTAAATGCCAAGTCAGTGTCTCTTTGAAGAGTGTAGGAAGGTAATAATAACTTCAGACACCAATAGAGAAAGACAAAAAGGAAATAGGAAGTTTGTGAATATGTCAAAAAGTGTTTATTGATTAACAACTAATCATAAATTATGTCATACTGATTGATATCATGATTTTTCAATAGGCTTTTGAATAGCCAGACTATTAATAAAGTCTTTGAAATAAGAATTGGGCCTTCAAGAAGCTGACTCACGGGCTTCATGAGGAAAGGCGGGTTATTGATTTTCTTTATCTTTCTGACATCTTATTCTATGTATTTTCATTTTTATTTTTTTTTTACTATGCTTTGGAAGACTATAAGAAGTTTGCTTAAAATGCCTAATACACAAGTTAAATAAAGAAATCACAAGGTAAACACACAAAAGTATTTCAGAGTCTGCACTCATATGAAATCAAATTGCATACTAATGAGATTACCATTCAGTACTAATTAATTGGAAGATGTAGCCTGATGAGACGCATAAAAACAACAGAACTAGAAGTCTTGAAACACCCACAGCAAAAGTTTCCTACTGTTGCAGGATATACAACAGCAGTTTTAATACAAATATTGCATTTTTTAATTTTCTTTCTCTAAATTTATGGTTGCAGAAAGGTTATAAAAACTGAACAGAAAACAAACACAAAATTTGCTTTAAAAAGATTCTGAAATCTTTCACTGTTCCCAGTCTCTGACCATTTTTCTGGTCCTCCTTTCCTGACACAGATCACCAAGCAAGGACTTGAAAATTGTGTGTTTCTCTTCAAGCATGTAACATTTTGAAGATATTTTTAGTAATTGATATTTATTTATTTATTTGCTAGGGTTGAATTATTGCAAATAATTTTACAATCTGGTTTGAATTTTATGTTTTAAAGGGAAAGTGACTATGATTCCTTCTGCTCCTGTATATTGCTTGTACTCACTGAATATCAAATGACTGAAAAACTTGAATTCAGCTTTGCAGTCAGTAGTAAAGTTACAAAGATTAAGCTTAGGCTCTTGATATGCAGCATAACAGCCTAGAAGAATATTATCTTTTCAAGAAGACAGAAAGATGAGTTTCTTGAATAAACATGCATCAGCCTGTAAATAAAACTAAGATAGCAGGGCAGAGAGCCTGTTTCTTTTGGATAGGAAAGGCAAAATTTTGGAAGGCAATAACTTAAGAGAAATGTAACTTGTAGCAACCTAACTCAGATTTTGTCGCTGCTTGGACAATTATTTTGTAATTTTTTTTAAAACAAATCAGTTTCCCTGGAGAATTCACCTAAAAACACAGATTAACATTAGCATGATGTAAAAGCTATAGAATGCCCTCCAAAATGGCACAATACTATTCTAAGGATTTATGAAATTCAATTTGAATAGGCACATTAATACATAAATACCCTAAATATTTGATACATCTATAAATAATATTTAATATATTAACAAACAACAAATATTGATTAATATTCATTGACTTGATATAAATTCTATATAAAATTATGTTTTGCATGTTTAAATTCCCAAGGAACTTGAAGAAATCATCAAATATTTTTTATACGTTTCTAAATTAATGCACAGATGTGTGTAATTAATGTCTAGAGAAAAGGACATCACTTTTCCTACTGTTTTCTACTTTTGATGAAAGTGGTTTCACTTCCTTAGCAAAAGGAGCAGGATTTAGGGATTACACAGAAACACAGGGTAGTTCTGGCATAAATCCTACACAGATGTGGATTCCTGGAACCACAGTATATCACTAAGCATCAGTCCTGGATTAGCCTCTAGTCTGAAGCCTTGAAACTTGAAGAGTTTCAGATAGTTGTAGCTAACAGATAAAGTAGACTTCACAAATGGTCTCTGCTATCTGGTCCTTCTCACCTCATACAAGATACCCTATTATCTTCTGCAAGAAAGATTTTGAAAGGATTTTTTTTGAGAATATGGTACATGTCTAATGCAGTGCTGAATTGTTCAAACAGAAAAAATATTGTCTAGGAACTTATTTTAAAACTTCATATATATAAGCTAAGGCTAGTATTAAAGTACTTCAGAGCAAAACCTTTCAGATATCAGTGCTATAAAACCTTGAAAACACTTGTATCTGTCTTTTTCAGGTAAAGACAATGTAGTGAAGTAAAAAGCCGAACAGGTGAAGTCAAAAGGCCTGCAAGCCATTCTTTCTAATAGTTTAATGATCTAACAGATGAGACATCAGGAATAACCAGATTGGAAAAAGGCCACCTAAGACTGTAGACAGCCTGAATTTGTCTCTACAGCTGATGGAAGTGTCGTTCCAGGAAACTGTGCAGAGAGGCAGTGTAACTGTACCTCAGGTAATTGCCATTCTACCATTTTTCTGTTCACATTCCAGGACTGGTCACCAGGGCACAAGCTGTTCTTGGCTTTGTGTTCCCATACCATTGCATACTGATAAACACCAGTTCAGATTCACACAAGGAAATCTTTGTGGTTAGAACCTGAATGTCTGTGGATTAACCTACTACTGCATTTAAATCAAAAAAATCAAAACCCTACTCCTCATGCCTGTGGGAAGAGAATAACATACATCTTGATTTGGTTGCCTTTGTAATAGTTATAATTCCTTGCGGGTTTACAAAGAAAAACAGTCACCTAATAAGCCTGCAGATTAGAAGCAGAAGCCTATGCTAATAAGCTGGAAGAGCCAAATTCTAACTTCATTTTCAAATGTGTCCCATTTAATGACTTCAGAATACAGCTCAAAGTCTGACTCATCTCAACTAATTTAACCATCTCAGAGTTAGGCATCTATTTTAACTAGACTCTAAAGTAAACAGAGAGAGAAAATGTAAAAGATCTTTTAAGATAAAATCTCAAATAGGTACAGTAAATTCTCCCTAGATGCGCATCTCTCTGGCAGCAAGTGGGTTTAGAAGGCTCAAATGAATCAGTTGTCCTTTATTATATATTTACTAGCTTACTCTGAGTCTAGGGTTTCTCAACAGTCAGTAGAAGAAGATAAGCATTTTCAGCGTATCATTCATCATACTTCTTTTCAAAATTCATTTTGGAACAGGATAAATCACTCCTGAAGTTGCCTCTGCATCTCTGCTGACTAAAAGAACCAATGTGGAATAAACTCCCATTAAAAATAGCTCAAACTAGCTAGGATAAATGCCAGCTGCAAACATGTCTATTGCAATTGGTTGAACACTTTTAAATTGTTTTTAGTCAAGTTGCAGTGTTCAGTTTGATCATTATTAATTAGCTGCATTGGGAGATAATCCTAGAGGCATTACTGATTTAGAAGCGGAATGTAACTTTAAAAAATTTTAAAAGTGTAGTGTTTCATCTGTTTAAGACCAACATAAGCAACTGATAAGAACATCAGCTTGCATGTGATTATTAGTCTAAATAGAAGGCTGTGCTGCCATTCAGCAAGACTGGGACAGGCTGGAGAGTGGGTGGAGAGGAGCCTTATGATGTTCAACAAGAGAAAGTGTAGAGTCTGTACCTGGGGAGAAATAACTACAAGCATTAATACAGGTTAGGGGCTGACCTGCTGGAAAGGAGCTCTGAGGAGAATGACCTGGTGGAGAAAAGGTTGACCATGAGCCAGCAGTGTGCCCTTGTGGCCAAAAAGGCCAATGGTATCCTGAGGCATATTAAAAAGTGTGGCCAGCAGGCTGAGGAAGATTATCTTCCCTCTCTACTCTGCCTTGATGAGACTACATCTGGAGTACTGTGTTCAGCTCTGGGCTCCCCAGTTCAAGAAAGACAGGGAACCAGAGAGAGTCCAGTGAAGGACCACAATGATGATGATGAATATCTCCTGTATGAGGAAAGGTTGAGAGTCCTGGGACTGCTGAACATGGAGAAGAGAAGAGTGAGAGGAGAACTTCTCTGGAGTTTCCTTCTCTGGAGATATTCAAAACCTGCCTGGAAGCTTTCCTCTGTAATCTTCTTAAGGAAACCTACATTAGCAAGGGTGTTGGACTAGGTGATCTCCCTTCCAACTCCTACAATTCTTTGATTCTGTGATTCTTTAAATTGAAGTACTGGAAAACATTCAGAATTTGTACTGTGATTACTTCACTGGCAGGTATAAGTTTCCACCAGTTCTATCAGAACAGTCGAACTCCTGCTGTTTTTTATGATGTGTCATGACAATTCTGTGTCACAGCAGTAAATGGACAATACTCGGGTTGAACTACACCAACACAACTGTTTTACTTTACCTTATAATTCAGTGACTTACTAGAACACCTTCTGCATATGTAAACAACTGATCTCCTTCAAAGACACTCAGTCATTAATCTTAGCATGACTACTGAAGTTTAGACAGATGAGCAAGCTGAACACAATGTGAAACAACTGCAAAGCTCATTTTGCTAAGAATAGAGGTACTGGGGCACACACTGCTGCTACACTACACACTTGCTTTTGCAGAGAAGTGACAATTTGTTCACGAACATAATAAAATTGAGTCATTATAACAAATGCAAATTTTATAGAGGAAAATTTCACATTTTTTTTCCAACTATTTTGTTCATCTGATCATTCTCATTTGGCTTTTTGTTGGTAGGTTTTAAAGAAGTTTTTATTGTTGCATAATGACAGCTATGTGAAGAATGGTCACACATACCTAGGCAATGAAAAACTGAAAGGAAAGATGCAGATCATTTACCAAATACCTAGACTGTGAGTCAATATATTTTTGGATGCCTCAAGTTTTACCAGTGTGTGATGGAAATTACTAAAATTGAGGACAGCAAGGCTACTGCTGGTAAATTATGGTTTAGAATGAAACCAAATTATTCAAACCTTAAATTAGCAAATCAGTAAAATAGAAAGAAAGCCTAAATAAATAAATACATACATACACACATTATAAAGAATGAGAAATAATGAGTTTGAAAAGGCATTTGTTCATAGCAATGAGATTAAAAAAATAACAGTATCCATAATCTTACCTTGTCAGAAATTGTCTCAAAGTCTATTTAGTGACTTAATTAATTTGTCATTAGACAAATTGTCATCCACCATTTTTATCACTTGACGTCTTATGCTGTATTTCACAGCTGGAGAGTAAACATGCCAAAATTTGACATTCTAAGTAGTTCTGAATATATTTATGTCCCAAACATATTTTCTGAGCAAATTGCAAATTTGGCTTCTCCATTTAAGAAGATACCAAGGGGCATGTGGCTTGGCCAGTCTCCAAACTGGCTGTGATACCTAGGAGGAGTTTACCTCAAACTAATTCTTTTGCACGGTCAGCCGGCAATCTGAGAATGGTAGTAATATTTTTTGAGATCTTGGTTTTGATCCACGATAGAAAAAAAGTTAATGAGTTTAGCAGTGTTAAATCAAAGGCTGCTGGAAAGATATTCACAAACTAGTTCAGTGTGGAAATATTTTCTTGTTGGCTTAAACCCTTTAGCTTCACTTGAAAAAGGAAAAATATATGACCATTTATTTACAATTCAATGAATGTTGGTCTTAAGATTACTTCTCACAATTTAACATGCTAGATCATGTCTTTGATTAAAGAATAGCTATTCTGAAATAGTAATTATCACAGCTAAGGCTACATTTCATAGTAGGAAGGGGATTAATTTGCACAGGGTATGTGTGAGGGTTCAGCTGCACGATTCTAACTGAGCATCTTCTCTTTGAAAATGCTGACAATTAAAATAAGTTAAAAAAAAGTGAAAACAGTAAAAAAAAACAAAAACAAAAAAAACGCTGTTTAAAAGTTCTCAAATAAAAATTGTCTAGTAAAATTTAACTACCTCTCCACACACTGTTGGAAAAAAAGTCTATGGAAATTTGAAAAATAATAAGAAAGCTTAATGAATCTGAAAGATGCAGAATCATGGACCTTGAAGAATGAAATCCTTTGAATTGTCTGAACGCAAATCATCTGGTGGAAGTGTTCAAGAGGAAATAAGAAATCTCAAAAAAGATTACACCAGAGATTTCTACCAAGCAATGGAAGAGGGGACTATTAACATTCTGAATCTGTGGTCTATCAGCTTTTCCTTTAATATGAATGATCACTTAATATTGTTGAATATCTATTACCAAGTCTATATGAAGGTGTTTTACATATTTTGTTGCTTTTTTTTTTTTTTTTTTTTTTTTGCCACTACAAAAGGCACAAAGATTTTAGTAGGGAACAACTGCCTATATTTTCAGTGACCCTCAATTTATTCAGTCCAACTGTACCTAAGCTAACATGGGAACACAATGTCTGCCAGACAACNTTACCAAGTCTATATGAAGGTGTTTTACATATTTTTTTTTTTTTTTTTTTTTTTTTTTTTTTTTGACTCAGAAGATGCCACAGAAGTTCAAGTAGGGAACAACTGCCTATATTTTCAGTGACCCTCAATTTATTCAGTCCAACTGTACCTAAGCTAACATGGGAACACAATGTCTGCCAGACAACCTGATTTCCAAAATAATTTTTTCTCTGCAACACAGGCTAGGCCAGACTGTGATGACACCATCAGGTTCATGAATTGTCAGAAAGAATTAGTGAGAATAGTACCAATATCTGAATATAACGCCTTGCATTCCTCGTTATCAGGCACAGTGACACAGACTCACAAGCTAGTGGTGATTTTAAACCCAAAGCTATCGCCCAGATTGCAGCTCTAAGTGTTGGGCTTTTCAATATTTCAGGCAGCATTCTAATGTGCAATTCCTTAATAGGTAGTTTTAGAGCAGAAGATCTGACTCAATCAAATAGACTTTTTCACTTACCTTGAGACTAACACTCACTTATAGCATTTTTATGCGTTTACTTAAGTCTTCCTTCTGACTTACTAAAATAATTCAGCAGAAGGTAGAAATGATGTAAACATGGGATTTTATTATGCCTCCTTTTTAAATACTCTCATAGATTCACATTTTGTGGGTTTATTCATGTTTCAAGTTTTCTGTTCCATGGAGTTAAATAAGTAATATCAGGAGATGACAGACTCCTGCACTACAATAGATTGGTTACCAAGTGTTAACTGTATTCAAATAATTTATTTTCATTGTAAAATTCTGCCCAGTCTCGTATATTTACTGGGAAAGAAGAAGAAAGTGAGAGAACGAGCGAATGAGTGAACAAACAAAAGAATGAATGATAGGTGCAAGTAGAAGACATCTGAGATCAAAATTTTTAGGGTAATTAGAGAATTTGATACCTGTGAGAAACAGGTCACATCAGGATTACCTACAGGTGGCTGACTCACTGTAGCGTATTTACACTATCAGCATTTCTCTAATATTACAGTGGATTTTCTGGGAGAAAAACAATAAATTAAAGATTCCTACATGAGACAAAAGAAAAAGTACAATACACTTGTCACATCAACCGCTCTTTCTGTTCATCTCGTACGCTGAAGGCAATCATCGCTCTCTTTTCTGAATCTGCATGCCATCTGGAGTAGTGAACAGAGTAAAAAATGTATTTTTTATTCTATAATAGACACTATTCACATTGATATAATGTATTCTCAACATTTTTGTTTTAAAGTTGCATACAGCAGTTAACTGTGAATATACTGACAATAGATAAAAATTATAGCACACAAGTTTTTGTGGAGTACAATTCACTTTCCTTTATGTACTTATGTAGTTATAATATGTAATATGATTACATATAAAATATGTAAAAAATGATTTGCATTTGGTTAATAATGCTAGAGAGATTTTGGCAAGATTTTGCTGTATTAGAAGTTTAATAGATTTTTAGTTGGATATTGCTGATCATTCCTCCAATATATTTTATTCACTTAGAGCAGACTGGGCTTTTTTTTTTTCTTAGCAGGGTTTTTTTGAGTACTACATTCAATAATATATTCCAGCTGCAGCACTAGCCTACAATTTTACATCTAGTTTAGCATGAGAGAATATATTTTCTCACAGGGACTGCTCCAAACAGCAAACAAAAGCAGTATTCATTAGCTATAATGTGAATACAATCTAATTAATTTACTGTATCATTGTCACATGCACGGCTCGTAATCTTTGCTTTTTTTCTTATTTTACTCTGTTTGTACTATAAATTCACTAAATATAACACAAAAAAAATCTTAAGGATGCCATCAAAACAGCAACAATAACAAAAAAAGTACAAACAACAGTTTTTTAATATGCAAGACTAACATCCACTCCACATATCAGCTACAGGCATGTTAGAGACAGAGTATAAAGGGAAGTTTCAGGAATGGAATTTTGCCCTTTCAACTCAGACAGAGGAACAGCCTTCTGGTCATACACACATCTCTCAGAAAGACACTGGTGAACCAGCCACTGGCCCAGAATCCCTCACACCCCATCCATGTGACAGTACAGCCTGAGGGAAGTTTGTAGAGAACGTTCCTGCATTTCACAGCAGGTACGGTTTGGTCACAGCTGATCCGTTCATGCGGATTTCCTGCATACTGTTTCATCCTGCACTAAACTGGTATTCCAGGCAACCTCTGCACACAGCAAGGAGCGGTTCCTAGTCAGTAAGAGTCAGGAAAAACACAGGGGATTTGCCCAAGCTACAGGGAGATGCCTTCACCTACTCGTGATCCACATCTGTACTGCTATCCTGACAGTATTTCCCTACAAGCATATTTTAACGACACTCATTCATTTAATGAAAGATAATGCATGCCCTTTCAAATCTGGCATTCCAAAAAATATACACTGACAAAAACACCTGAAAAGAACAAATTAAGCTTACTGCTCCCAGGGAAGATCTTCAATTGCATTGTAGAGTCTTATTCCCCTCTTATTTGTGCACTACCACTGTTCTGTTCCACATCCCACTCTTTCAATCAAAGGTCCTGTCCTTTGATCTTTCCTTCATGTTCTTATCTCCAGCTTCATACATTTAATACCCATTAAATATTCCTTTTTTATATATGTAAAAATGTAAGTTACTGGTCCAAACTAACAACTGAGTTGAAACTAGGTCTCCTTTGAAGGATGAGTACTGTAATCACTTAGCTGTTAGACAAATGAGACTTTCATATCATTACTACACTGACACACACTGAAAGTAGTAATTACTGACACCTTTGCATAATTACAGATACTGCCCCTGACTTTTGAGCATGCCCAGAGGATTTGGACACTCACAGAATTTAGGTGGCATTCCACAGACTCCATGTGGACTTGGGCACCTGAGATAACGCAGGGGTGCAACTTAGGGCTCTTAGAGGCTTAGGATAAAACAATTGTCAAGGACAGTTATAGAAATGAGAAGTCGTGTCAAAGAGTCAGAACGCTGCATGAGTAGAACAACAGTTCTGCACAGAATGCAAAATAATTTGCATGTTTAAATGACATTGGAAAGTTTTGTTTCAATCAAGTTGAATAGATACTAGTTCACTCAATAGTCAGCTCAGCATCTGTATTCAAACTGGATAGGATAATGTGCCTTCATCTCTAATACTTCCATTTCAATATCTCAGGTTTACAGAATCAAGTGAATAAACCAGGCATTTGCCATGTATCTTTCCATGTCTGCAAAGATAGAAAGAAAGAAAGAAAAAAAAGGATCAGAAAAGGATTTGATTATGATGATTTATGTGTGGTATTCTTCAGCTGAAGTTCAGAGATGAGAAAACTCTGCTCCTCATTACAAAAGCAATGCCTAGTACTAATACATCTAAGAATTTTGATGACATTTCAAAGAAATATTAGAATCAGGAGCATCTTAAATCAGTGCTTGAATGGCATTTTTTAAGTTGCATAGTTCAGATGTTTCTCCTGGCAACATTTCCCTAATGTCATTATCACGTACTAAAATTTGATACCATCTACAACCTGAGCCTGAATTCCTGACACACAGTACCAGAGATGAAAATACTATGCCAGACTAAAGAGTAGCATATTTTGACAATTATGAGGACAGATGTTTCTCTATTGCAACGAGAAAGTCTCAGAAAACATGTAAATACTGAGGCAGTTAAATTATGTGCAACTTATTCAGAAGGGAAATAATTTAAATGCACAGCCCTAAGCTACCACAGTGTGTTTGGTTATGTATAGCTCTGTCAAAAACAAAAAGCAAAACAAAAAAATTCAGCTGCTTCTAAGAAATTCCATACTCATTTCTAACCTGAAGTAATATAACAGCAGAATCAGATCCTCTCTGATCTCTAAGACCATGCAAGGAGGTAGCTGCATGGGAGACCTCACATGTTTTTTGAAGTAACAAAGAGACAATGTTCTTTGAATCAGGATTCAACCCACTGCTAGTGAAATCTGTGCTTTTGGGGGTGCAAAACTCCTGCTAGAACTCAAGTGTTGTCATGAGATACTGTCCACAGATTTCTAGGGGACAGACCAGATGGGGGTTGCTAACTCCAGTGTAAAGGTACCTGAAATTTACTTTCAGCTAATTAGAATCTGTTAAGCTAAAGTCTCATCAAAATTTTAACTGGTTATGATACATTCTTTCTTTCTTAGCCCAAACATTTTCCCAAAATTCTCCACTGAACTGTATCATATATCTGTGGTGACTGTTGAGAAAGTTAATTTTACATACAGGAATAAAGGATGTGGAAGAGTTTATTTTTAAAAACTTTTAAAAGCTTTTAAAAAACAAAAGCAAGGTCATTAGTAAAGTAACTTCTTAGAACAGATACGTAATTTTTTCATGTTCATAGCTACATGATGCTATATCATCACTTCATATTATGAAAACTGAAATGTAAACAGCTTCACTTCAGCTTCCCATATTTTTTGCATTGTGATTTGTTGTAGAAAGTAAAGAAAAATGACAAAGTACTAATTCACTCTTCACCTTGACTAGAGATCCTGTTCAGCCATAATTTGCACTAGTTTGCATTTTATTCCTTGGATTACTTCTTGATTTTCTTTCATTGTTCAACAGAACTATTAAATTTATGATGATTTTTATTCCTCCAGGTGGATTGAAAGAGTATAAAAGCAGTAAAAGCTAAAAAGTTATACAAGATGAATGTCTAAAGATAAGGCTGGTTCATACAAAGACAACAGATGACTTCATGTAGGGAGCATAAAGTAGAGAATCAGATAAGGAAAATACGAGGCAAAGGGAATTTAACAGGAATTTATGACATTATTTTTAATTATTTTTTTCACTGGGCATGGCTGTTGAAATTTTATAATGCACCTTTAATATTCTGTACGTAGCTGCTGTACTGGGTCAGAAGAAAAGCAATCCTATTCAATGTATTCTGGTAGCAACTAGAGATAGTAAATGTTAGGTAGTGGACAAACCTGATAGTTTAATAGAGGCAATGCTGCCTCAGCTCCATGTCTTCTAAAACTTGATTGCTCACAAATACTTTGTGACTTATAGGACTTACAGAACCAAACTGCTGCCAGCTGCCATTCCAGAAACCAATATACATTCCTTAACACTGTCAGATCACTTAAAAACAAAGAAATGTATCGTGCTCCAGCTCATGACTAGTTCTCACCACAAAAGGTTTAACATGTCAATGTGTCAAATGTTGTTTTGACAAGCACTTGATATTTTCCATGTCTGTCGGTACCGGTTTTGTCATTTCCTGCCATCATTTTTCTGTATGTATAAGGCCCAGAATGTAGTGTGTTGGGGTTGGTTTTTTTTTAATAGGGAAAGGCCAAGATTAGAAACAAGGAGCAATGGTCCGGTTGTCAAACCGTCCACATTAGGTGGGGGCCTCTTCAGTTCAGATTTCTGAGCCACTTCTCAGTGATTCAGACTGGACACTCATTAATGGTTTAATGGCACAATGTGATGAAGCACCTCCTCTGTCCAACTGCTAACGCCTTGTTCTTAATCTCTGTCTATTCCTTGTCCAAGCCATCAAGCCAAATGAGAGAGGCAGGGATAGCACGAAATAAATGTTCTAGGGAAAAATGCCAGTGGTATGTCTTGTGTTCACCTGCTTAGAAGACACATTCACAATCCAAATCCTCCATCAAGTATTTTCATATGCCCTCTGTGTATCATGCACAACCTAGGGACAGAGGAATACTTCTTGCCACCCAAATTGCACCAAAGACTTTTTGACATCTTCTCTATCTGTGGGATCAGTTATCAGAAGAAATAATTTACTTACCAAACTATTTAGAAATAATTTCTCTAAGGCTGAAAGTCTTGCAAGAAACTCATCTTTCTCATCACCATTCAGAAGACAGCATTTCCAGTTACTGTCATATGTTGAATCTAAACATCACAATGTTCATTCTTATGGCTATCACGTAAGCATATCACATTTCTTACAGGAAATAGGATAAGGAAATTCTTGTAACAAGGTAACCACATTTTCTGTATTGATAAAGAATCACAGAATTGCTCAGGTTGGAAAAGACCTTCAAGATCATCAAGTCCATCCACAACCTAACCATGCTACTCTAACAACCCACCGCTAAATCATGTCCCTGAGCACCACATCCAAGTGGTTTTTAAACACACTCAGGGATGGTGACTCAACCATCTCCCTGGGGAGCCTGTTCCAGTGCTTAACAACCCTTTCTGTAAAGAAGTTTTTCCTGATATCCAACCTAAACCTCCCCTGGTGCAACTTGAGGCCATTTTCCTTTGTCCTGACACCTGTCACCAGTGAGAAGAGACCAACCCCACTCTCACTGCAGTCACCTTTCAGGTATTTGAAGAGAGCAATGAGGTCTCCCCTCAGCCTCATCTTCCCCAGACTAAACAGCCTCAGTTCCTTTAGTCGCTCCTCGTAGGGCATACTCTCCAACCCCTTTACAAGCCTTGTTGCCCTTCTTTGGACCTGCTCCAGCACCTCAATGTCCCTTCTGTACTGAGGCACCAATTTTTTTTAATTTTACTTGATGGAACATGTAAACCTTCTATATAAACCGAAGAAAGGGTCACGTAAATAGTTAACCGCTGGAGCAGCTGAACAGCAAAAATCACAGCCTTAATTCTCACTGACCTATGTCTGAATGAGAATCTGAACATTACAACCTCAGCACAGTGCTTTAGCATACGCTTTTAGCATAATCTTTACATTCCTCTATACTCAGCATGGCAAGAAAGCAGAGAATGAACATGATTCATATGCTTGAGTACTGCTGAAGTCAATCTATTCACACACAGTCTTAGAGCTGATGTTCAAGTGCTCCTGGATCAAAACACCTAAGAGCACCTCCAGTCTGCCCTCAATCTTCTTCCAGCTTTCAGAATTAAGATAAATTACGCCCTTCTATTCATATTGTTATGTTGTTGATCAGGTAACAGAAGAAGGAATAATGAAGGCTCACTAATCATGTTCAGCAAGATGAGAAGTATCTGACATAAATAAAAAGATGAAATGTTTTATTAATTCTGCTACATAAGTAGCATAAATGAGGAACTAAGTACTTCTCAGCCACAGCCTGGCCTAACCAACTGAAAGCCTTCTTGAACCTTTTCATTCTCTGCAAAAACTACAGCAGCAACATACTCAATGCTTTAGATCACAAGTGACTTAGCTCAGAAGAAACATCTTTGAAAATGCTTTCAAACACATTTGTTGACTCTGAGGCAAGAAATTTGTCCAAGAAAATTTGGCTAGAGGATAAGCAATCTCGTCTCTTCAATGCATTCATTCTCTTGTGAAAATCAGTAAAAATCCCCTCACAGTAAAGCGTTGCCGTTGTCCAATAGAAAGGCATTTATCATAGCTTCAGAAAAAAATCAACAGACTATACTGAAAAGTAAAACTCCAAAAGGATTGAAGAACTTATACTTTTGGCTCAAAATCTGTCAGATACAAGTGCAAGACAATTTTGTGATATTTAAAGGTTGACCTTTATAATGACTATGACATGGTTACAAAATGTGGTTTATTTTGAATGAGGGATCTGAATGAATATTCAATATTTTTAGCTTAGTGAAATACTTAATTATCTCTGAGGAATAAGAATTCACAATCTCAGAGACTCAGAGTTATAAGTCATTAGCAGAGGATGAAGTAGAGAAAATATGCAAAATAATTGGCTTGTGTAGAAGGCATAGTATATTCAAATAATCAGCATTACCAAAAAAAAGCAAAAGCAAAAAACCAACACCCCACTACATCTGCTCAAACGTGGCAAACGCAGTAAGTCAATTTCTGCAACCTTTGAAGTTTACGTTATGTTCTGTCACTCCAGACAACAGAAAAGTATCATACAATCAAGTACCTAAATGCTGCATATGAAATAGAGATAAGATTTATAGTTCTCAAGCAATGCTGTCATAGATAATGCTCCCTAACATTCCAAGATTTTACAGAATATTGCCACATCTAGGGTGGATCTCAGTTTCCAAAACATTTGAGAAGTGACAGATGCAGTTAATCAGAACCTGGCCATTAAATATATCTTGCCAAATTCTTTGGGTTTAAAATATTCACTGATAAAAGCAGGCATGTTATCTTCCCCAAAAGGTACAGGAAGTAAGGGTGAAGATACAAAATTCCTGTGATGTTCAGTCAGAAGACAATGCTAGAGGTTTCAATTATGCATTTGTTGAAGGAGACAATTCTGCTTTTGGTTCATAATTATTTTATATAAACCATATTTTTCTTGGACTGGTTTGAAAGCCTACCTCTAAGTGCTGTGACTTTATTATGTTTATTACTTGCTTCACTTTCCTAGGAAGCCAAAGGGGAAAACAACAACTATCAAAGAGAACCAGGTTAAAGATCTTTTCCAACTTCAATGATTCTATGATTCTAACTAATTTTATTTCCCAAAACTATTGGTAAGACTGAGAAATTACTTTGAGACTTAGAGTATAGTGAGAAATACTTCTCTCTAGCTGATAAGGAAAAAGCCTTTGATCTCCAGACCTACCCAAACTGAGAGTGTGAGTTGGAGAAAACTGGCTGAAGATCAATCCAAACAAAATGGAAGAAAGACTAATAGCTGGAAAACATCTACATTTAAATAACAATTAGAACTTACTGAAATTTGTGAGACGTAGCTAAGAGCCATATTGGAATGATGTCTCACCAATCTTGTGTCTACTAGTAAGTTTCTTCTTGGCACAGACTGGCTAAAGTATCTTTTAATATCCATAGTTGGCAACCATTTAGTCTACAGTTCTCCTCCACTCTTGAGCTTTTCATGTGGAGCATTATCCTTCCACAGTTTGGTTTCTTTAACAACATATGACAGACTTTAGAGACCTGATGGTTCTGCCTCTGCAAGTGAAGGGCTTTCAATTGCAGATCTGTCTACTCCAGGCAGTCCTCCATAATCTTTAAGTGCAACCTAGAAAACAGATTTTTTTTTAAGATACGTTTTCAGGCTGAATTGTTGATGCTTAGTAAACAGAATGTTTTTTTTTTCTTGTTTTTAGATATGATGTAAAGTGTGTTAATTGTTGAAAAATAATATATCCTCATTCTTCCCTGATTATAGTTGTAATAGAAATATAATTGTTAGTAAACTGCAGTTTTAGGAAAAATATCTTGTAAAACTTATACTAAGCTAACTGTCACTAATAAAAGACTTGGAATTTTCCTAACAAATACATACCAATCTCCAGGCCAAGTTCTGAAATTCTTACTCAGGTATTCAACAGAGGTACAATGCATTCCTTCTGCATTTGCATTTCCAAATGAAAAAAAAAAAAAAAAAAAAAGGAGTCAATTTCAAACCATGGATGCATTGAAAAAGAACGTCAGAAAAAAAGAAAATAAAGAGATTTGCTTAGCTGGGAGCATCTGCCAAGAGAGGCATGGGAAACCTTAGAACATATCACATTCAAATGCACATTCAAAGCAGCTAATTGCAATTTCCTTAACTGGCCAAGATTTTGACGTTTGCCTCAATTCAAAGTACTGATTGTAGTGTGCAACTTCTGTCAAACAGAGATTTTAACAAGGAATATCAATAATCTCTGCTTCAGACAGAGAAGTAAAGCTCTTCACGTTAAAAAAGCTTTAATTCAGAAGATTTTATCAGACTGATCTATAATATCTATAATGATCTATGGAAAGCTGTTATGGCAGTTTGAACTTGTTGTCTATCAGATGGACACATACAGGGTATCATTTCAGCTCCACTTAAGAGCATGAAGATCTAATGTCTTGTACCATTTTTTTTCCCATGGAGGAAAACTCTCCTTAATGATAAAGAGACCTTGACACTAGAGACCTTTAAGCATCAGTACCTATATGGGCTTTGTGAAATCCATATAAGACCCATTCAATTCAAAGCTTTTTGTCCACCACTATGGTAAAAAAAATATGAAATGTGTCAAAATCTAGTCATGTTCAATTTTAGATAAATCATCTTCTAGACTAGATATAGCCTTTGCTTTACCTTTCAAATTAAAAAAAATGATTTGAGCAGCTGAATTTTAATTTTATAACTTTGTTTTTGTTTCTGAGTAGTACACCGTATTACTTGGCTGGAAGTTATTGAGTGGTTTAATGGACGTACTATACATTACTACCTTAGAGTGAACCACGGGATGAGTGTGAAGTGTGCACATTCTTTGATAAAAATATCACAGTATGCCATGGCCAAACACATTTCAAGACTCATTAACTTGACTTTTTGTTACTTGACATTTTTCAGACAGTATAATCAACAATCAAAAAGAAAAGCTGCCGATTCTTGTCATCTCTATGTAAGTAGTACAGCTTGGGCTTTTCAGTTGACAAAATATCACAGATTGTACTTCTCTGCTCTGTTGCACTGGATTTTATCTGCATCTTATGAAAAATCCAGCTTAAAACACAACCCTTCAAGAAGCCCTACGTGGTTTCAGACATTTTGTGTCACAAATATACTAAAGTGAGATCACAGCATCAACATATCTCTAGTACATGGTGCTAAGGTTTCTCTGACAGATGAAGTAAGAACACTAAATTCTGAAAAAAATTAATGTGTTATGTCTCTGCCAGTTTTTTCCCCCTGCTTCCAGAGATAATTATAGAACCATACAGAAGCAGACTGTCATCAGAATTAAATCCTAATGAACAACAGCGTCACAACAACCAACACAGTGTTCCTTTGCTCAAGTTATTCTTTTAATCACCATAAGCATACTCACAAAGTGTCTTCTTTAACATCTGCTAAGTATGTATTTGAAAAGAACTATTGCTTTAAAATCAGTTTTTGTTCTACAAAATGCCAGTACCATAGCAAACAAGACTGATAACAAAACAGTACTTTTTTCTGAATAATGTTCAGGTGCTGGCTTCAATTTTGTAATCAGAAACATTTATCAGGAAACTAATTTTAAAGATCCATTCTCATCAGGAAGCAAAAGAATGTGATTTGCTAATGCAGCTAATAAAAATAGGATGTAGTTTGTCATCTTACTGTGGTATACCTGCAATTAATGGTTTCACAATGGATGTAAAGGCTTATCCAAATAAATTACTTGGCAGGTAGCTTTCCCTAGGAAATCAATTCAAGTGAAAGTTATTTTAAAGCTAATTGTAAATTGCAAACACAAAAAGAGAAGGAAGAAAAGATTCTCAGACTTTTAAATGACTATGTAACAGTGATTCCTTTGAGGAATGAGCAAAAAGAAATAGAAAAAAATGCCACCTGTATTTCTGCTTAGCTACCTGTCTTCACCTGTGCAATTAATTCAATTTTGCAACATAGGATTTGACAGTATAATCCATTCTATTTCCAGATTAAATTGGATCCTAATTTATTATGGCCCTTGCCCCATAAGAAAGAAAGAAAGAGCACTAATCAATCTCAAAATGTCAACCGCGTCATTTCCCTATGAAAATATAGCAATACACACAAGAATATAATTTCACAAGAAAAAAAAAAGAGCCTGGATCTGTTTTTTCATAAGAATCCTATCTTCACATCTACGAGGTAAATTTTTCAGAGAGAAGAGGGGATTTTTTCATCTGAACTTTTCTTTATGTTCTTTGATCAATAGTGCAATGAATTAAAGTATTGACTTATTAAAATGCATCCAAGTTTGAGAAAACTCCTTAGGCAAGAAAAGCAGACCGTTTTGAAACAAGGGGAATGAAACTATGGAAGAATGGAAGAGGATGAGAGCAGAGGCTCCATAACTTGGCAGTAACTACCTCTTCAGAACAGGTACTTTTTTCAGATAATAATTTTATTTTCAAAAGCCTCAGAAGAAGTAGGAATAAAGCTGCCTATTAGATAGGGTGAGAAGTTATCTGGATGACCAATCCCAATACTTATAATTTGTCACAAAATCAATACTCCCTAAATGCTTATAGTAACCTGGTTAAGCACACAGAAGCCTGTTGAACAGCATTAAATAAAATTCTACAAAATAGAATACAACAATAATTAAAAATACTGAAAGGAAATATTGGGCCTGAAATTTTCATCCTCTATTTCTAACTAGTAGGCTGAAATGGCCCTTGCCACTGTTGGTGAAGACACCATCACTTTTAACTCATGAGGGTAAGATATGACATTAAAGGCAAACAGAACATGATCTTTCTGAAGCAAGACATATCTATAGAAAATGAAAAATGTGATGGCTTAGTTGTACAGTTCCAGAATCAGGATCCAGGCATTGGTAGAAATCATTCAGTCAGATATGACAGATTAATTCCATGACAGTACTCACAACTGAAGTGGGAATTATATAGAAAATGATTGAGAAGTCCGTCTCCATAGTCTAACAGAAAACTACTTGTACTAAGCACCTATTTTAAGAAGCATAATATAAAATCATCATCATTTGAATTATTGACTGGAACTGGTTTGACTCTTCATAGAACGTACTGTTCTTTCTTCCTGAAGTTGTTTTGACATGAAATCATGATCATCTCCTAAAATAAGGGAAACGTTTGGTGCCAAGGAATGTTAAAGCAATTTCGGGGTCCAGGGGAAGGACTGAATTGTGATAAATACTCATTAAACGATTTTCACTTCAAAATGATAATTTTACCATCCTAACATCTAAGGTGAATAAACGAACTTGCTTTTCACTAGTTTCCTACAATTAAGATTTTAGTAAAAGGTTCCAGTGGGTTGAATTTACGTGCCCATGCAATACAAAGTCTCTGAGTCCTGAAGTTTTATAAATTCTGTCTACCAAGCTTCCTGCAATTCGAGATGAAATTGCCAGCAGCTAAATGTGGCAGCTCTTGCTGTATTAGGTTTTGACATGAAAATCCATGGAATGTATCTTCTGCCAGCAAAGGTTCTAATGCTGTAATAATTGTTCATCGTTATGGTATTTTTCTGTCACTGATTCTGGCATATTTTTTTTTAAATTAATCTTTGGATTCCTGGTAGATAGATTCAATGTATGACTCATTTAAAACAATGACTATCCATTAATAAAATAATATTTAGATTCAAACAGTTTTAAATATCTGCAAATTAAGCATAAAATCCTCTGGACAGTGAACACAGTGGAGATGATAATAGACATTGTCTTGAACTCTACAATTTTTGTAACATTGTATCATTGTAGATTTACATCTACAATGATGCCAGTATTTTTCCATAAATCTGATGCATTTATCAAAAATGTTAGGACATGCCAGTTCCTTGTAGGTTCTTAGTCTTTCTCAACCTTGCTTCCCTTAATGAAAGAATTGCATGTTCAGTCTCTTATGCAATCTGCCCTGCTGCTGCTTATTCAACGGAACCCACAAACTCTTGAAGCCTAAAAGAAGCTGCAAGTAAGAACTTCAGCCAACCTATTACCTTTTTCTTAACATTTTGGAAGTCAGACTACCCCAATTCCAGCAACTCAATTCACAGAAAAAAATCAATAGAAAATGTTGCTGCTCAGGTAGTTTTAATTAATGGCAAACTGGCATTTGGACAACAAACACAAAAGGTAACACGAACTTTTGATGCACTGCAGCAAAAAAAATCATTTCCAGAGTGGAAAACCACTTCAATAATCTGATTCCATGTGACTTAACATAGTATTTTTAATACTACAATATACCAACTCTGATATTAGCTAAAGAAGAATAAAACACATGGCTTATGCAGTCCTGATTAGGCACTATATTATAATAGTCCAATAAAATTAACTTTGTAGCCTAATTTTCTGAAGAAGCAAGTCTACGTGGTCCTAACTTCTCTAAGCTGATTTCCATCAAAACTGACAGAAGGTGAAGACACTGCATTTCTACAAGTTTCACAGACGTAGGCTAATGGATTGAGAAAACAGATCTTATTAATGCATTATTACTTTCCACTGAAATCAAGGAATTCAAATAGATGTCACAAATTAGTAGTCTGCCACCCACTTTACATATTTCATCATCAGGCTTTAGAAAGTTGACAAGGGAACATTAAATATCTCATTGCTTAAATGCAGAGGTACTTGAATGCTTAAGCTTATTATGGGTTAAGTCTAGAAATTAATTCTAGTAAATCATATGCATGTGTGACATGAATAGTGAGAGACAACTTGAGCTCATGGGATAATTAGTCTTCAGATGTTTGCAAGCCCTGTAGTAAAAACAGAAAAATAAAACTGAAGTAATACATTTTTAGAATCCTTCCTTATTTCTATCAAAGAAACACAAGGAACCCAGTTCCCCAAAGTTTCTGTTAGATAACTCATATACCAATAATTACAAGAGGAGAGTAATAACCAGTAATACATTTAAGGCCCCAGAATGCAATTTATTTAAAAGGCTCAATTCAACATGAGCCACTGTTACAGGATGAAGCTCTTCTCAAACATTTTTTCTAAATCATATAGTAAATATTGAATCTGAATTTACCAGAAAATGGCATTATATCGAAAGTATCTAAAACATACACAAGACAAGGCCACTGAAACATTATCCTCCTGTCTCAACAGGATTTTCCAACTTGTCCTCAATGTGGAATACAAATTATAATTCCATACGTGGACTGGATCCAAAGCAGCTTCAAAAGCTGTGCTTTTGATTCAATAAAAAGGGCAACAGACCACCCAAAGAATCATGAAAAAGAAGACCATAATGGCACTAGACAATACTGTTCCCTTTCCCTGCAAAATTCTTAAGAAATATCTCCCAGACTTGAAGAACTAGCTGTGGATTGATAGCATTGTGTGGGAAGAAAAGATCATAGATCTACCCATAGACAAAACGTCACAACCTTCTAGAGAAAACTTGATTGACTCTAGAACATCACCTTACAATTCTAACTACAACTCTGAAACAATGTAGACTAGCTTTAATTTTGTTTGCATTTCTACAGTGTTTTGTCTTTTTCATCTCAGTATACTTAGTACATCATTTTTCCTGTGATCTGATCTAGAATCTTTTTGTTTTACCCAAAACGAGACTTAAGTTTTAGGAATAAAACTTGGTGTGCACATTGCTTTACAAAGATTTAATCTTCCCACGTGCTGATATCATGACTTTTGGACAGTAGACAGCATAAGTTTATAGTAGTACATTTAATGGAAAAAGCATCTCTTACTATAACAATTCTTTGATGATAGTTTAAGATAGGGGCTGTGGAAATAAGATAAAAGCAGGTAAGAGTAAACATGAAAATAATTTCTCTCAGGTGACACACTAAACAAGCAATTACATGATCACAGTCAGTGATTTTGTCACTATGTTTTCTCTGTGCAAGGTTTCTACTACTGAAAATTTAAAGTGATATCATACTATCTGATCATATGAATGAGCAGGACTATTCATTTTATGAAGAGGAGACCAAGTCTGCACAATTTTAAAACTATGAAACATAAAAAACCCTTCTTCTTTTACACTCCGCGTGGTTTCATTTTACAAATAAACAGAAGGCTGTTCTGGAACCTCGTAAGGCTGCAACAGGTTTAAATAGTTACACTGCACTTTGATTCTTACTAAATACCCAGTGATCTAATTGTTGGCTGATACTAGTGTTTGATGAAAAGCAAGTGATTCTGTATTTTGATGGAATTTTCTTATATTATTAATGAGGTAACACTGCTAACATAGCTAACATCTATTTCACATTTATGACATAATTTTCCAACAGTCATTTACAGTTTATTTACATCTGGGGGGTTGAAAAAAACAGCAAAGTGACCTATCACTGGCTGTCACTTACAAATGCCTCAATTTCAACTTGGCTGCATAATCTGTGCATGAAAAAGCTATTCTAATTGTGTGAGCGGAGTCTAACATTTAGAAAAACAGTCCTGGGAAGCAGGACTTATAGGTTTTGCTTCTCCTACTCCTTTTTCCATTATCTGCTAATTGGCTTGTTAAACAAATTTGCAATACCTACTTATGGTCTGTTTCTTGGATCTGTTTTTGCCAGAGATTGTGCTCAAAGTCTTGGAAATTTCTAATTCTTGAATGCTCAAGCTCTGACCCACTCTCCCTACTCATCATCTCAGATCTCCAAAAATGGAGAGGAGGTATACATCTTGCCCCCTTCATGCCACACTGTACAGGTAATGCCTATCTCACAAATGTGATAGAATATTTCTAAGACAGAAACATTTGGGGAATTAGAAATGATTTTGCAGTAATACGACTGGGATAAATATAAGTAGTAACTATAAGTATGTTGTAAGATCTTTTTGCTTCTGTTTATGTAGTCATTGTCTACATTAAATCCTGTTATGGAAGTTGTATCTAGAAGACACACAGGCAGTGAAGGTGGCCTAGACTTTTAGATCCAGTTTAACTGAAAATGACGTTGTTAAATCATAGAATGGCTTGGGTTGGAACGGACCTCAAGGACCATCAAGCTCCAAGCCCCCTGCCACAGGCAGGGCAGCCAACCTCCACATCTAATACTAGAGCAGGCTTTTGGAATCCTCAAAAGATATTGGTTTATAGGATATTCCAAGTCCAGCTGAAACTGAGGAAAACTGAATTAAACTTCAGCGGAGAGCAGTGATGCATCTCAGACACAAGCACAGAAGGCGAGGCCAGGTTTGCCATGAGCCTTTTAACCCAGGGATACCAAATGACTGCACTTAAAGATATAATCTGTGGCAGGAAGAAAAATTATGTCCTTATTTTGCCTTCTTATGATGTGACAGCATTCCATTCTGCATCTATTAATAATTAAACTCCTAGGGAAGGAGGATGAAAAGATAGCATCAATTCACATTTGTCTTATTCCTCTTTCTCCATGTTCAGCATGTCCATGGGTAGACTGAATACTAAGATGTAAAAAGTTTAGATCTGTATCCATTCATCCAGCTTGAAAAACACCTAACAACTACCCAACCCTGAAGCTATATGAGAAAAAATGAAAAACTGTATGTTTGATTTTTTTGATCTAAAATTCTTTATCATTCACATATTCTTTGCTGATTTACATTTCATAATAACCCTTGCCTTTGGAAATTGCAAAGTTATGGCTTTTTGAACAAGCCAAATCATTCTCATTTCCTCTTGTATCTGTCTGCAAATTCCCTTTATTCTTTTTTCTTTACTAAAATTTTTTTACAATGAATTTTACGCTGACAACTTGTTGAACTCTTGACCACGGAGCAATTGTATAATGTGATTTAATCTTAATAATGAAGAAAGAAAAATCCTCCATATCTACAAATTCTAAATCTTTTCCAAAGATTCCAATAAAGCTAGTTAGTTATCTGCTAAGGGAAGTCCTCACACGTTTATTACAGATTTTTTTAATACAGACTATAGAGAATTTTGATGGATTTGATTTTGATTTTTTCTACGTACATATTTAATGCTCACTTATGAAGACAGAGGCCAACACTAAAAAAAAACCTTTATGAATAATATAAAAATGCTTCAGAATTTGAACAAGTTTATGTCTTCAAAATACATCTTTTATAAAGACTATTAAAAAGCTTGTGCCCTAATTTTCTCTTCCTGTTATCATCTCTGAAAAAATCCACAGTGATCAACTCACCTGGAATCTGCACCATTTATTATGCATCATTGAAATTTTAAATGATATAACACACTTCAAACCCGCGCAGAAAGCTCTATGTTCCACTTTGGCAAGCACATCTATAATTAAACCCTGCAGAATCTAATTCAAACTCTTGGATTCAGAGGCAGATGCATCAGAGAATGAAATATACGTCACAGCTGGCAAAAGTGCACACCAAGGATAATAAGATTGTTTTAATTGTCCATAATGATTCCTCATAAATCTCCCAATATTACCGTAAAAATATATATTGTAATAAAGCAACAATCTATTTCCATCTGAAAGAAAAACTGCTGTGTTCAGTCTAAAACTAGGTCTACATACCTTGTTTTGGCCATTTCACAAGAAGAATACCTAAGTCTTTCATTCTAGTTGACTAGTTTTCATGTATTTAAGGCTTTTGTTAATTTAATTATTATTTCCAAAAGTCTTCGTTGTTCTCTAATAGATAATTATGCATTTTACTACAGAATATGCCTTAGAATAAATGTTGCTTTAATCTTCTCTAGTTTTGGGCCTGAACACGCTCCCTTGAATTTAATTCAATTCATCTAAAGATTTTTTTTAACAGTTACTTAAATCATGTATGTCTCTCCTGACAGCACCATTTAAATTTGAATCTCCACTGAAACGTGAGGTTTGCTTATACCAATTATTTATACCATTTATTTATCTATTTTTACATCTCTGTAAATCTTCCAGAGTTTACCAGACTTCTGTGGAGCAAACACAAGACTAGAAGCAAAGCACTTCTTTCTTTGATGGCTTTCTGAGCCCTTTCTCAGTTACCAACTTGCCTAACAAGTCATATTCAGATACAGCCCAAACTTGCCAAAGGAGTCTCATACACCCAAGTTCCTGCTTACATCATTCCTGCTAGTCAGGCAAAGATTCTTAGGCATACCGAAGGATACAACAGTTTACCAGAAAATATGGTGAGCTCAGCTCATTTAAAGCTCAGCTGATCTCAAGCAAACAGCCATCAATACAAATGCATGAAAAGCATAACAGTAAGAAATGGAAGACTGTGAGCCCACCTGGGGCCCCTCTAGCAATGTCACATACATCTCCATCTGTACGTGTCCATTCTGGATTTGCTGTTGGTGAGGGATATTTTAGAAGACTGCAGACTCTGTGTTAAACCCTTATCCACAACAACACACACATTTAAAAGGTTTCCTCACACAGCATATTTGTGTCACATGTTGCCTCATGTGTTCCAGATTTTTTCTTTCAAAGAATTACTTTTTATCAAACTCATTCCTTTTTATCTGAGTATTCTTACGTTTGGGGAAAATACCAATTTCAGCTATTATTTAAAAAAAAAAACCAATGAACTATGGTAAGAAATAACAAGCAAACTGGGAATTATCATGCTGTCACAGCATAACTCATATTACAGGGCTCTGTTGCTGGATAGACAGCTCTTAAACAAGGTTAAAATAAACTGTCAGCAGTCCTTCCATCACTGAAATAGGAACAATATTGTTAAGCAATCTTAGCCTTGTTTTCTGTTTTCCAGTTACTGATTCTTCGAGCAAACTACATTCTTCCACTACTCAACACAGATAGGTGTTTTTAAATTCAGACTACCACTTGCAGTATTCCTTTGAAGCTTTAGTTAGAGCCTGATTCACTCAAAGTATTGCTAACAAATATTTACCACTTAATTATTCCTTTCTTTACATTAATTGAATGTTTCTGTAGCTAGACTTGTAGATTTCCTTCTGTGCTTTAGTATTTATGAAATTAGACCCCAGAATTGTAGATGTTTCCAAATTTAACTTAAACACATGACTGAGCAGTTTGCCAAGAACACACCTGCAGTTCAGTTTCAGTGATGGAAAGAGCATATTCCTGTGTATGCAGGTCTGCACTTTTAATTATCCTTTATTATAGTTAAAAATATTGCAAAAGCAAATGAGGCATTACAAAATTTTCTGTTTGTTTCTTTTTTTGCTTCATCAATTTTCTACCAAAATATAAAGGTGCAGGTAGAGATACTATGGATATAGCCATAGTACCAAGTAACTAATGCAGGAACACTAACTGCCTCCTGTTTCTCTTTCCAGAAATTTCATTTATATATGAAGTTATGCAGGCCTTGCTTCCAAAAGGAATTTGAAAAAGAAATTCAAATTTCAGAATTTCATCTTTAAATTGTCTTCTCAGGGGAGTCCAACAATAACTGCGGCCACTAATACAGAATGTTTAGGTTGATTAGGGTGTTGAGAGATACGAATTGGACCTATTGGACTATCCTCACATGACTCCGTGATATATTCTCAAGCTGAGATCTGGAGCTTTTTAACAGCTGGAGCTCCCAGTGAGATCACTCTCAGTTTACCCACACGCTGTGTGTGCAAGACATAGCTTTGAAAACTACAAATATTTTCTGCTGGACTGACCATTCAAGCAGATATTTCTACTGACAAAAGAAAAAACAAATGTTGTCCTTTTATTGCCTATCAGGGGCTAATTAAGCAGTTGAAAACCAGTAGGATGTGGTTTACTGTCAAATTCTGTCATTGAGCTCTGCAGCATTGGCAACACATCCTATCACAGGCAGATGTCTCCTATGGAATTTGCTCTCTTGTTTTTTGCCAAATCCCAGCTTTACTGACCTTCAGAACCCAACATAAATCAGCACACACAGTTCTGTTTTCATTTGCAGCTATTTGGGAGGTTTTGTATTTCATACCAAATCATCTGCAGCAGAGCTCTGTGATGCTTATTGATGTTCTCGCAATATAATTTCTAACCTATTTTAAGTGTTTCTCAGAAGCAGCTGTCATAGTATCTGGTATAAATGTAATGAAGCAAATAATGAATCTGAGTTTTGCTACCAAGGTAGCACCAAGCCCTTGAAACAAGATTAGAAGATATCCTCTGAACGTGAAACAGTATACAGGGGTTCTTGCTCTGTGTAAAATTGTTTAATCACAAAATAGGAGAAATTTAATAACCAGCTGGACCACACTACAGCATCCAGCAGATAATCTCTATAATTACAATTTTTTCTGCTAAAAGTTTGACCTCTCTCAAGGCATGACCCTGTGTCCCTCTCTCTCACCAGAACACACGGATACGATGGCTGGCAGTCCTGCCACTACATACTCGTAAGAAAAGTTTTTGTGGATGACTGTGTTATTTGTCAGTAGTCTTCATCAGCTTTTCATTCCACATTAGTGCAATAGTTGAGTAAATTCAACACAGAGCTACATTAATTTGTTAAATAAAATGCTTTTGTATAAAACTTCTGGTTTTTGCCAAGAAAGACCAGAGACTCTTATTACAGAACAGAGACGCTCATTTGATAAACTTCTTGCTTATTATTACCCTTCTGTGTGCCCTTGCAGAGACACACAGAATATACAAATGAACTCATTGCTTTTCTCAGATATTTAATAATCTGAATTCACAGGTGAGCTTGCTCTGTAGTACAGAGCAGACAAGAACTGTTGATACATTAAATAAAATTAAATGTCAAAACTACAACAGAATCCTTTTTTAATGTAAATACGACTGCTGTGGGCCATTACAAGCTGCTATTTCTAGTGCATCTCAGTGCTCTTTATCTAGGCATACCAGAGATTCATTAATATACCAGTTTAAATTCAACTACAAAATGGAGTTTGAGGGTCTCACTCGAGAGCCATACATGCCCTAATTATTAATAAAAATTATGTACTTATTCTCATAATCGGAAACCAGTGTCCACTATAGGCAGTACAAGATAGGTGGATTATTCAAGCAAAAAGCATAATGTCTCCTACAAGGAATTTCCAACATGAAAGATCTTATCTTAAAGACAGCATTGTGTTTCCTTTATTTAGCCCTTGTGGTGAGCAGACCTGGGCCACATTTCAGGAAATGTCTTAATCTTTTCATTCATCACATGAGCAGAGGAAGGCTAAATCACTCAAATGTTCACTTTGCAACACCGAGAAACACAGTGGAACATTACACTTTGCTATCAATGCAGAATTCAGACTAAAGAGATTCAATCTTTCAAAAAAATCTGGTCATGGAGCTCAAAACAATCTTAATCTTACTTTGTTTCTGTCAGACTGCCCTAAATTGTACACTACAAGAAAGGCCCAGGAGCGTGTCCAAAGAAGGGCAACAAAGCTGTGAAGGGTCTGGAGCACAAGCTTCCTTATGAGGAGCAGCTGAGGAACTGCGATTGTTCAGTCTGGAGAAGAGGAGGCTCAGGGGTGACCTTAGCTCTCTACAACTCCCTGAAAGGAAGTTGTGGTTGGTTTCTTCTCCCAGGCAACAGCAATAATATGAGAGAATGGCCTTAAGTTGTGCAGGGGAGGTTCAGGCAGGATATTAGAAAAAAATTCTTCTCAGTAAGAGTGGTGAGGTACTGGAACAGGCTGCCCAGGGAAGTGGTAGAGTCATCATCCCTGGAGGTTCTCAAGAACAGGGTAGATGTGGCACTTAGGGACATGGTTTAGTGGGCATGGTGGTGATGGGTTGATAGTTGGACTAGGTGATCTTACTGGTCTTTTCCAACCTTAATGATTCCATGACTCTATGATTCCCTGGGTGTTCCTGCTTGAGCAGAGGTGGGACCAGATGGACCCAGAGACCCATGCCAGTGTCAGCCATTCTGTGAAATATATGTTTCAGTAATCATGTGAGGAGGAATACCATAGTGGTCTATCTCCCTCAAAGAACCCTGAGAGTTTTCTTTGTTCTGTCTCAGATACAGCAAGGCAATATAATGTTGCCACGCACACTGCAGAAACTTACACCATCCTGATGTTTCCAAATTTGAGCTTCAAACTGAAACAAATTTCAATTGTGCAGTACTTACCAACTAACTTCTTAAAAGATCCATTCATGGAATTCAGTAACAAAATTTGCAAATATTGTGAAAAGAACGTTAAAAAAAAAAAGTAAAGCTATATGTATACATAGAAAACAGATACAGATAGTACTATAGTATTGCGTGGTAGAAGAAAAGAAAACTTGTGCAACAGCGTTTTCTAAATGAGATAGTTATTTCCAGACCAAAAAAAAAGTGGCCAACCTATTCCCAAAGGGAACAAATAAGGAAAGGAGGGCAGCATCTGAGAGTAATAGAACAGAAAAAGGATCTGGAATTTCACGGGAGGTCAATGTAGAGAATTATAGAGCATCCCTGTAATGGGAGACTGCAGTTGTAGAAGAATTTCCTTCCTTTTTTCCCTAAACCAAAGACCTACAACTAGAAAACTAAAGGGAGGGATGAACAAGATTACTCAAGCTAGAACAGAGGAAAAGTGAGAAAAGGAATGAGAGAAAGAAAGAGGCTGAGTACTGTTAATGAAGAAAGAATTGCCTTGTAGAGACTGGTGCTGCAAAGAGCCTGTTGTACTACCCTGACATCTCACCTAAATATGAAGAATGTTTGTTTTACACCAACCATTTGCAGTCACGGGAAAAAATAATATTCTTTTTTTTTTTAAACCTGTTGTTTGAACTTGAGGAGTTTTAGCAAGAGACTTCAGCTTCAGCCTCCCACACAAGAGTCCTGAGCAATTTGTTTTCTGGGAACTGTTTGCCTTGCCATGAAATATTTTCAAGGATTTTAGTTTTGTATCTATGAAGCAACGAAAAACATCCTGAAACATTATTTACTTTTTCATGAAATAGAAATCCTGTTTTGTGGACAGCAGTACATATGCCTTATGAACTGAAATTGACAATACAGATCCAAAGACAGAGTTCACAATAGCAAGTTTTTTGCATATCAAATGCAGAATGAAATGCCTCAGCTAGGCAGGAATGTCTCTCTGAAAAGAGACTCTAATTATAAAAATTTCAAAGTAAAAGTGTAAGCAATACTGATTATACCTGTACATTTTTGTATGAATATATTTATTCTTTATTTATTATTTATTAATATTTATTATTTATTATTATTTATATAATATTTATAATTTATTATTATTTATTATTTATTAATATTTATTATTCAGTCTGGAGAAGAGGAGGCTCAGGGGAGACCTCATCGCTCTCTATAACTACCTGAAGGGAGGTTGTAGTGAGCTGGGGGTCAGCCTCTTCTCTCTTGTAACTAGCGACAGGACGAGGGGGAATGGCTTCAAGTTGCGCCAGGGGAGATTTAGGCTGGACATTAGGAAATACTACTTTTCTGAAAGAGTGATCAGACGCTGGAACAGGCTGCCCAGGGAGGTGGTTGAGTCGCCGTCCCTGGAGGTGTTCAAGAAACGTTTAGATACAGCGTTGAGAGACCTGGTTTAGTGGGGTTATGTTGGTGGTAGGTGGATGGTTGGACTGGGTGATCTTGTAGGTCTTTTCCAACCTAGCTAATTCTATGATTCTATGATTCTATGATTCTATTTATAACTGCTAAAAAGCAAACTTGTATACAAAATTTCAGTTAGGAAAATTATTTAGTTTCTTTAGTGTAAATTAAAAGCAAATTATGATGCTTTTAAAACTGAAAACCTGATCAGAGGTTGTTTCAGATCCAAAGCTGATATGTGCTCTTTACTGAATTCTGACTTTACAGACTGAAAACTTCAGATTCCTTATAGACTAAAAGGAGGGATATTTTCAAAGATGGCTAAGCCATTTGAAGGTTTGCAGCCAATAAAATTCATATGACAAAAGTGGTACACGCATGAATGCAAAGAAGCATGTCTCCTTCCCTGCAACTTAGCCTCTAACACAGGCAAGCCAGACTCAGCACATGTACATTAGCACTACACTGCATTTGACCTAATATATCCTGTCAGCACAGACAACCAGCCTTAGTCCACAACACCCCAGCATGGTGGATATCTGCTCAGCAGCCAGCAGAGGCAGAGAAAACAAACTATCTGCATACATCTGTGTCAGCATATACAGTCAGCACTTCTGAAGATCCTTGCTAAGTCATATATCGCTCCCACTTATCTTTCAAAATGCACTCCTATGAGGCACTTACATGGCTCACTAGGTTCCTATATGCCCGTTGTCAGCCCTGAAGTTATTCTGTAGGGATGAAGCTACTGGACCTACCATCAGCAGGCAAGGAAGCCAGTGGCATCTGCAGGTGGCCTATACCGAGCATTAGATCCACCCAGCATATTCCAAGGCTGGGACAATACAGGATTTACAAGCGTTCGAAAGAATATTCAGAAGTTATTTTAACAGCAATAAAAATTTGTAAATCAAAAAAGCTAGCAAGTAATTTAGTTATTTACTATTTTATAAAATGGAAAGAAAACAGATATACAGATAATTCAGGAAACAAAATTTTTTTCACACAAAGAATTTGTGAAAAAACAGATACAAGACCTTCTCACCACTGCAGATCATGAAACACTGATTACATCAGATAGCTATTCACCTCTGTTTGGATAGCTGCTAATAAAGTCCAGCCCTCTATTTAGAAAAAAACGCAAGCAAACATAAAGTATTCATTTCTGTTAAATCTATCTTCATTCAAAATCTAAGATGAAGGCACAAAGTGGCACAGTGTTCACTGTCCTCACATAAGGCCCTAAAAGTAGGGAAGTATGCATGTTCTTGGTTGTGATTTTGTGGCCCTATGCATATACCACTCTATTAAACAGACCATCTCTCTTAGCTTATGGTTATTGTTCTGAGATAATATGATATGACAAGTCCAGATGTTTAAAACTGTTGCAGCAATCGAAAGACTGGGAGTAATAAATTACTTTAAAGGAGATATTTAATTCAAATTATAGTGGATTTGGCACTGTAAGAGGTACGGAATTTCTAGCTGAGTATGATACAGAAACCATTGAATGCTCTAGGGAACTTTGGAAGTCGACTAGTGTAAGGCAGAGGACACTGTAATGAATCCGGAATTCTTTATATCTGCTAATCAACAATCTCAGCATTTCATTGTTATTGCATGTCGTATTACTCTAGATTTGCCTAGTCTTGAAATAATTAGCAAAAAACTCTGTGAGAAATTCACCAGTGCTACATAGCCTCACGCTCTTTTTATTCCATTTTGAGTTTCAAAAATGCATGTAACATGAACCTTGGAAAGTAAAGATGCTGCTGTGTGACCATAGACTTTCCTAAGAATATGTTGTGTGTCTATTTCATATTCAGCCATCTTCGACATCAAGTCAATGCATGAAGACCATCCATTCACGTAACCACTGACTACATATATTACATACTCCTGCACATACTGGGACAAAAAGAAAGTAATTTCTTTATTATTAAGGTTGTACAGACATATACAGGAGCTGCTTTTCTCCCGATTAACGGGAACTTTTGGTTCTGCTGCTATGACGTATAACTATGCCTACATATACCTATATATATGTGTGTGTGCACATATGTACGTATATATGTCTATTCCAAAACCTATCAGAAATAAGTGTTTACTGAAATATCTGATCCATATGCCTGCCAGGAGACACGTGAAAGGAGTTTTATTTTTATGGAAATGTTTCTGCCCACAGTCGTTTTCAGGATCTGCACTATTTTAGCTTCTCCATTCCCAGTAGAAGAAAGGTTCAGTTCTACTATACATTTGGGATGGTTAGCAGCACTATTCTACAGATATGTTTTTATAATTCTTCCATCTGGAGGGACAGATATTATTATTATAGAGTGAGACCAGACCTTTCCATTACCTTCAGAACTGAAGAAACAGCTCTAGAACCTGTCTCCCTGCCCCTGTGTCTTTCCTCTTTGTGTGAAAAAGCATTTCCTCCTGCTCTTTCACTAACTATAAAATACAAAAAAGACAGTGAATTGCAGAATGAGGAATACAGTTCTGTATTCTAAAATTCTCAGCATCAAACAGTTCTGCTGTTATTTTTAAAGCACTAGTGTGTAAGGCCTTAATGTAGGTCATTCAGAAAATCACTGATATTTACTTAGCTCAGAATCAAACTGCTCTGTTTTTTTCAGGGATAAGGAAGTCAACCACCATCACACGTTTCTGCCTTACCTTAGATGCTTTGGAACCTCGCAACGGGTTTGACACCAAAACGTGTTTTAAGTAACACAGAAAGTAAGAATCATAGAATGGCTTGGGTTGAAAAGGACCTCAAAGATCATCGAGTCTCAACCCCCCTGCCAAGTGCAGGGTCGCCAACCACTAGACCAGGCTGCCCAGAGCCACGTCCAGTCTGGCCTTGAATGCCTCCAGGGACGGGGCATCCACAACGTTCCTGGGCAACCTGTTCCAATGCGTCACCACCCTCTGTGTGAAAAATTTCCTTCTAATATCTAACCTAAATCTCCCCTGTCTAAGCTTAAAACCATTCCCCCTTGTCCTATCGCTATCTACCCTCACAAACAATCGATCCCCCTCCTGTTTATACGCTCCCTTCAAGTACTGGAAGGCCACAATGAGGTCTCCCTGGAGCCTTCTCTTCTCCAAACTAAACAAGCCCAGTTCCCTCAGCCTTTCCTCATAGGAGAGGTGCTCCCACCCTCTGATCATCTTGGTCACCCTCCTCTGAACTCTTTCCAAGAGCTCCATGTCCTTCTTGTGCTGGGGGCCCCAGGCCTGGACACAGTACTCCAGATGGGGCCTCACAAGAGCCGAGTAGAGGGGGACCACCACCTCCCTCTCCCTGCTGACCACTCCTTTTAATGCAGCCCAAAACATAGTTGGCCCTGCGGGCCACCAGTGCACACTGCTGGCTCATGTCCAGCTTCTCATCCACCAGGACCCACAAGTCCCTCTCCGCAGGGCTGCTTTCGAGTACTTCTTCCCCCAGGTTGTATAAATACCTGGGATTGCCCTGGCCCAAGTGCAGCACCCTGCATTTGGCCTTGTTGAACTTCATTAGGTTCTCGTGGGCCCACTTGTCCAGCCTGTCCAGGAGAAAGTACCAAGAGAAAGTACCCTTTGATATTTGGAACTATCCCAAAGGATCCGTTCAGTATCAATATTTTCTTCATAATATAACACAGATATTCAAATAGTCACTGGCATTCATTCCCTACCCAATATCAAAACAGCCTGTCTTAATACATCAAGTGTACTGAACTTATTTTCATTAAGCCCATGCAATGTGACCACATCTATCTATTCATCCTCTCCAACTTGATACACGTTTATTTAGGATTAGTGTTTGACCTTCTCTTAAAAATACCTACACCATAAACTTTAAAATTTTAACTACAAAACAATACCTGGAAATGGAAACAGAGGAGTCATTCATCCTTTTAGCCTAACCAGTGTCAACCTGCAGTTTACACCTCTGTTCTGCAAAATGAGCATTCCTTTTTCTTTCTCTTCTAATGAATTTCAAGAACAGAGTTACATCCTTTACTGTTTCTTATCTTTACTTCCAACAGAAACCGTTTACTATTATATTGTTACAGAGCTGCTTTCATCAGATAGTAACACTTCTTCACTCCCTTCTCTGTCAGTGCACCTTCCCAAAGAACATTACATATCAGCTTCATGTGTTTTTGGAACACTGATTTCTGAAGTTGTTTTCTTTTTCAGAAGTGTTTTATTTTACAGCTTCCTTACTTGGGAACAATAAACTATTTCATTGTATAATCACTCCCATCAGGATTATCATCAGCCCATACCCAAAAAAAAAGCTTCCCACTATTTGCACTGGTGCAATCCACAGTACCACGAATCCTTGAGGTACATCTTTAAGCCCTCTAAGATCATTCAACATGATGATGTATCATTGTATCATCTCAAAGTTGTAAAAACAACCTAAAGCGCAAAATATATCAATAGGTAGCTCATACATCACACTCTTCTTAGGAAACTATGAAACTTGTTTTACCTCAAAGACTCACTGTTTTAAACATATTGAACAAGGTGACTCTCCATCTCCTCTCTGATATTCCCCAATTTATAGATCAGCGTAACTTCATGAGGTGCTTTCCTTCCCTGCTTATGAAGGCTACAGATGAAAAGTGAATTTAAAAAATAAGAAGATTCTATGAGCACGTATTTTTACAGAAAGGTATGATGGGGATCTCAGTCTCTGGTCTAGACTCACAACAAACCTAGATATTTTATCACAGTCGCCTGTAGGAAATGACATATGCTATCCATTAGAGAAAATTAGAAGTCAGACCAAGTCCAAATAGACATATTTCCACACCCATGGTTCACCAGCTCTGTTATATCAGGAACTACCATTTCCTCTTTTGCCAGGGAAAAGACAAATTTTATCTGACAGTTCAATGATCATAACCTCAGAAGTAAAAGGTTTTCTTATTCTTTCCTCCACCCTCAGCTGCATTTTCCCTACACACCTCACACTGCCTTTAGCAGCACTTCCGAGACAGGCTGAACAAAGATGTGGAAAAAAAACCATACAACATGCCCCCATTTTGCCCAAGGCTACAGGTTTCTTCACATCTCTCCTGACTGCCACACTAATTCCAACTGCAGAGGTAACTGTGCCCTTCATTAACCCTTTCTGAGCTAATTAGAGAGTACATGCATTGATGTGGGCATGTAAATAGGTACCTATCTGTATCAGTATGCATATACATAAGAAAAGAAACTTATGCACCTTTTGTATTGTCTAAACCCCTTGAATGCCAAAGTAGCCTGAATTCTGACACCAGCTTTACCACAGAGCATTCACTGATAATAACTGCTTAGAAGGAACATTGTTGTACTATTTCCTGCTGTTCCTACAGATATTCAGTTACTTCTTCAATAAGTTTCAATAAGGTTTTATGATTTTCGGTTATTGATACTCCACATCATAACATCATGTAGTGAATGTACCTGTTCCTCAGAAGAGAAGGACTACTACAGTCCCCACGGTACTTTGCTCCTCTGTTACCATTTCCAGCCGGAGGGAAAAGATAAAAGCTCGCAGTATAAAAACTTGCAGATCACGAGACCTCGTCCCTTTTTCCGCCGTCTCTCGTCTTGGCAGCACCTCGCTCTCCAGCCGTCTTATCGTCGGTAGTAGAGTAAGGCCTACCTTGATTTTGGGACATTCTCTCTCTCTGTGTTGGATTTATCAGCTTAAATTGTAATTATATTGTATTATAGTGTGTTGTTTTGCATTCCGATATTTTATTTAGTAAATTAGTTTGTTTCTCCTCAGATTGTTGCCGCTGTTCTTTGCTCTCAGGGCCATCTCCCTACCCTTTTCCCCTTTCCCCTTTTCCCCGGACGTGGGCCCTTGGGTCCCCCGTCCCCTTTGTCACGGAATCGGGCCTAACGCCCGTAAACCGTTGACAATTTGATAGCTAGGAAACAGACAATTTAATGAAAGATTAACACAGCAACACTTGTTATAGCAACATTATTCTTTATGGACTCAACTGTTGCTGACAGGATACTGTCAAATCTCTTTAAAATCAGTTTCTGTGAACGCAGATATGTTTCCCTGGGCTGGGGCCCTAGCTTCTCTATTTGCAAATGTGAATTCTGTATTTATAACTTTAATTATTTGATTTTTCTTGCAGCTCAGCAACATATGATGCAGTCACCAGCACTGATAGTTGTCTTACTTTGGAATGTAAGACAAATGAAGATCACTCTGCTCAGAATAGGCTTTTCTTCTTCCATACACGTACATCATTACAGAGTTTCATTAGGACTCTTAGACTTGAGTAGATTTCTAGTTTCCAATCTTCTGACTGTCTTCTACTGTCCCTTATAATCATCCTTTCAGGCACCAGTGATGCAGCCAGAGGTATCTCTGGCAGATCAAAGATGAGTATCAGGCTCTGAAGAAACAAGGAGGAGGAACAAGGGCTCAGGTAATACTATTTTTAGTTTTTCTGCTCAAGGGTAAATACCAAGGAAGGAGCAGATGCACTCAACTTCCAATAAATGCACAGCTACATCACTGATGTCATCCAGCAGAGGTATTTTCATAACACTTTATTTAAGATAGAAGGAGGCTTTCTTAATACACAAGTGCAGAGAGCCTGGGCAACAAAGAACTGCAAGTCCAGGCCATTTGGGAGGGCTACCAGATGAGCAAAATCCAGGAGACCTGATGGAATAAGGCACACAACTAGGACAAGATCATGGATAGGCAATGACTATTTGGGAAGGTCTAACAGAGAAGCCAAGTGCACATGACTTGTGAGAAGCAGTTGAGGATTCTGGGCTTGCTTAGTCTGACAAAGAGAAGGCTAAGAAGAACCTGTAGTTACTTGGAGGAAGCTACAAAGATGACAGTTTCTTTTTGTTAACGGCAGCTGGTAAAACTCAAGAAAATAGGTGCAAGGTGTGATTTAAGTTGCTCAGACTGGACAGTAGAAAAAACACCATTTTCACCAGTAAGGTAGTCACTGGAACAGTTACCCAAACAGGCTAAGAAATTCTATGTCTTAGAGGTTTTTAAAACTTGAGTAGATAAAACTTTGGCTGATCTGACTGCTTTGGCAATAGTACTGGTCCATAGAGAGTCCTTCTGTGGTCTTTTCTAACTAGTATTTCTGTGACTCTGGCATAACTTTACATATTTCTTCTGGAACTGTTATTTAAAAGGTTTTTTCTTTGACTTTAAGTACAAAAGTTTTCTATCCAAAACAAGTCAGTAAAGCACATCTGATCACTCAATTTCTCAGTCAAAGAAATGAGAACTGACCAATTTCTGCTAAATTAAAACCTCACCATTATTTCCTTGGATAAAAATAGAAAATAATTTAAACACTATTACTTTTTCTAGGTTTTTCTGGAGGTACTTACCATCATAACAGAATTAATTACAATGCAACAGTTTTCCATGAACAAACATTTTGCTACTGCGCTCAAGTTTGCTTACAGTAATGTTCACTGTGAAGAGTGTGTTTCTTTTTGCTGTTCTATTTTAGTAGAGACTGCTTCTGTACAGATGTGTTGGAAAGTGGTTTTCCCAAGGGAAGTCAGGGTGATTTTTATACTAGGCAAAATCAGACACCTTTAGGAAATAAGATGGGATAAATATGTGGGGATTATATTCTGGAAAAGGACAAGTCTGGAGCCCTTTTTCTGACCTTACAGCAGGGGCCTAATACTGCAAAGCAATCCACTAGCAATTTTAAGACAGCAAAGCAGGAGACTTATTCAAAGTAAGCCAGTAGAACTGCCCTGAAACAGTGTTCTCTCACAGATACATTTCCAAAATATAATTACATATATACTTAAAGCTACTACTTCAGATCACAGACATATCTTTCAAAGCAGAGAAGCTCATGAGGTTGAAATGAAAGCCTTTCAGGCAATTTGGCTTGGAAAGAGTATGCTACAGTCTGCCTAGGACAGACTGCATGGAGGAATCATAAGTGGTGTATATTTAATGGAAGCAGCAGCCTTGAGAAAGTCACTAGTTTATCTGGTGGCTTAACTAGCTGACGCTTCTGGTATGGTATGTCCATTACACAGGAAATTCCAGTTCACAGAGGCTGATACCAATGTTACTACTGTATCACATGTAAGAGGAGCAATAGTTTTTATGGTTTTTTTGCATAAAAGGAAAACAAGCCTACATATCAAATACCAGAATGGACAGATTGTACAAAAATTAAGGAAATAGGAGGGGGGAAAAAAAAGGCAAAACAATTTTTTTTTTTTAAAGAAAAGCTGTGCGAAACTCAGAAAAGGTCTGGAAAATGGACTTTAAGTGACTTTCACCAGAAACCTCCAAACTTATTAATCAAACAACTAAGCAAATATTTTACCTGAAAAATACGAGAACAAACAAGGAACCCTACAAATTAAATAAATGTGGCAGCAGGTTTCAGATAAATTTATTATTCTCTTGAATTCCAAAAATCTTCTGCAGCTAAGATAAATATTCAGACAGTAAAATCTTCTTATTAATCACTTTCTTGCTTACCCTCCACTTAACAAGAAAAGGGACAGGACTGAGTAATGTGGACAGCAACACTATAAGACAGCGATGCTCCAGAAATTATTCATAAGAACAAACTTATTAAGGCAGTCTGTGACTTATTTTTTTGCATACACTAATTAGGCTCCACTTTCCTGATGCTGAACATGCAGTTTCCATTTGATAATAACTGCAGATGTGGAGGCTCTTTAAATTCAGGTTGTCTTATCTCAGATGTTTCTGTTTACCTATACTATACTAAAGGGCTAGATTCTCCAAGATATTCAAGCACCAACATGAAGATGATGGAATGTCAGTGTCCAAATATTTTTGTAGATTTTATTCTAAAGGTAAACCCACATTTCAAGAACATCTGTGTTTTCAGCAGTTCCCCACTTTCAGCCTACCAGTATTAATAGGCCATCCAAACATTTCTGAGAGGGAAGGAAAAAAAAATCACAGAATTCTTTTTTTTTTTTCTATTTTCAGTGCAACCTGGAGTTTTAATACTGCATTACTAGCAATAGATTTCAGAACGTGTAAATTCCCTCAGAAAATTCTGAGGCTTTTACTTTAGCTTTTGTACTGAATTGAGTTTTGTCATTCATTACTACTTTTTGTTACATTTATTTGAATGTATTTGAAAGAGCTTACCCCACGATCATTTACCGGCTGTGAAATGAGCAAATGTGAGTATACTGACTTCAAGATGGTATATGACAGGCACATCCAATCAATCCGTGGCCTGTGGGCCACATGCAGCCTGCCCCTTGACCCATGCTGTACAGGCGGCAGCTCTTCCCAGCAGAGCGGCCTGGGCACACATCCATTGCCCAGCAACAACCAAATTGTCAGTGTGCGATTAGCTCTGGACTGACCGAAACCAGCGCACAGAGAGGGCGGTGCTGTGCAGCGCTGATTCAAGTGATGGCAAATAAATAATTTTGATATATTGGACAAACACAGTACTCTGAACAGCAAAGAATACGCAGCCTTGCTTTCCATTTTGATAAAGGAATTTGAAAACAGGTTTCAAGATTGCAAAAAAAAATCATCAATTTATGTTTGTAAGACCATTTCCAATTGATATAAATGTTCAATGCAAATTTTCTTTTTCTTTATTTTTATTTTTAATTTTAAATTTGCATTTTTATTTTATTTATATATTAACAATATTTTATATTTTACAAGAGATGCTCTGAAAGTAATGCCTCCTGTTTTATTACATTGGCTTGTAACATCAGAGGTGGATGTTGGTGGTATGACAGCACAGGTTGAACCTCCCCACCAATAATCCATGAGATGTTGTTGATGTGCAACAGATGGCAGCAGAGAGGCAGTCTGACAAAATAGCATCTGGCATGGAAGTGTAGATGAAGCATAGGTGTGGAACTGAATTCCTCCATGCAGAAAAAATGGCACACGTTGACTTTCATGGACACCTGCTGAATGTTTGTGGAGACCAAACAGTGGATGTGAGTACAATGAGGCTGTGGGTGGTGTGTTTCAGCAATGGCAACACTGGGTCACCAATGGGTGCAAATTTTTATCAATGTGGCACATAGGCTCTTGTTCATTGCTGGCAAAGTTGCGTAGCTTATGGTGGTGACTGTGTTGAGAAATAGTGTTTTGTAGCTAAGAATTTGCTCTATCAAATAGTGTTATTGTACTCTTTGTATCTGTTATAGTTTCCATGGAAATAAATAGGAGGCATTACTTTCACAGCAACTTATTTATTTGCAGCCCAAGAAAATTCATATTCACTCAATGCAACCCAGGCAAGCCAAAAGGTTGGACACCCATGGTATATGAGTTTCATCTAACTTATTGCTACATAATGGCTTCTACATTTATTTGTAGAATGCTGCAAGTACAGAGCTCAATTGCATGAACATGTACTGCATTGACTTGTGTGAATAAAGAGGCAAAAATTTCCTTTGCTGTTCCCAACAAGTCTGTCATGACAATCTCACATCTGAATTCACATATAGCTCCCTATTTGATAGACTGGAATACCATGGTTGGAAGGTGGAACTTTCTCATCCATTCACTGGTTCCACCACAGCAAAACACTCAGAAAAACAGATCTGTAGGCACAACGCCACATCTGTCTAGTACAGCTGAAGATGATGAGGAGTTACGAATTTAACAGTGAGATATAACTTGGGTATAGGTTCAAGTTCTGACTCAGGCAGATGTCAATAGGAAATGTGCCTCTGCGGACTGTGGGATTTTACTCACAATAAATTCAGGGTTCCTTTAGCTGACAGGTAAAGATGTCTGATTTTTTAGGGTGATGACGTTTCGTTTGGCCTTTGGAGTGCATGTCTAGAGCCACAAGTTCAACATGTTTGCCAGTCAGATGGTTCAAATAATCTCTCAGAATCCCATTCAGACAAGTACCTTTGGAAAAGACCTAACTGATTACAGCTTTCTTAAAGATTTCTCACACTTCATCTGCACCCTTTATCGTCTTTTAAGCCAGGATAGAAAATGCTACACAAGAGGGAACAGTTTGTTTTAGACAAAGGTGCAGTAACCCACTTCCTGTTTCTCTCCCATCATCTGTTACAGATTGGTCTTTACATCAAGTCCAAGACATTAATTTAGCCTCTTTACATCTGCCTAAACCCACCGTTTAATTTTGTGGGGAAAAAACTTCAATAGCTACAACTGTCACTTCTTTATTGTGTTTGCTTTAAAAATCCAACTGAATTAGTATTTCCTGGAATCTCTTGTAAGTGTCAGAACTTCTTAAATATTTGCTCATTAAAAAAGCGCTATCACTCACTACTACAAAAGATTTTGTTATCTGCCAAAAAATTCAAGACTGTGTGCAAGGTGGAAGAAATTTATGAGAAGACGGGAAATGATTAATAAAATATCACTGAACAGAAGGAAAATATATTGCCAATATTCATCATGAAAATATTTGATCATTCTTCTGTTTTTGTTTGGTTTATTTTCCTTGAGTCATCATCTTCCCTATCCAGAAGATGACCTTTATGGAGTCTTTTTTTTTTTTTTTTTTTTTTTTTGGATGGGTACAATCACAGAGGATGCCTTTGTAACAGATAAGTATATTATATGTTCAGTTTTCACTGAACATTGTTCTAAGTCAGTGAGAATACTAGGATGATGTAATCTAATTTTCCTTAATTGAGCAACCCCTAAGCTGTGTATTACTTTTATAATATGAAACTATCTAGTCAGTGGTTGTATACTGTTAGTTACAGATGTCTGGACAATAAATCTTATCTCAATACCTGGTGCCATCATGTGCAACGTTGGAAAGCATCAGCTACAGAAAGTATTGGAGTAGCAAATATTATTGCTAATTCCTAGTTGTAAACCTGACTCTGGGATTAAAAACCTGGTGAAAAATACATTAATTTAATAGCTTTTGATAATCTTCTTTTTGCCCTCCTAAGACAACCAGGACTAGAGTATTACTGAATGAAAGCTGAGATTCTCCAATATGCAGCAGGACTTGGTGTGACACTGCATCTAACATCTGTTAAAAGGATGAAAAATGAGGCAGAGTATATTCTAGGACAAAATGTTGAAATTAAACTGAAAAAACAACTCCAGATTAAAATATACAGTCCACTAACAGTGGGACTGCAATCAAAGTCATCGGCAGAATTCAACAATCTGTCATCAGCTAGTTATGCCAGACTGCCTCCCAGCTTGCATTGAATGTCATGAATGGAAAAGAATCCATCCATTTGATTATATTTTTCATCTATTTCATTTGTTCATAGAAACGGAAAGTAAAAGATATGCAGGTCCATGCCAAGAGAAAAGTTCACTGTTTGAGATACTAGGTAAGCACTCTTACTTCCTTGCTTGGTTTGTCATCACTAGCTCAGACACTGACGAAAATGAGCAAGATGAATTACGAGTTTCTAAAATACGGAAAGTACAGAAAATGAACAGCTTTTACTATCTTCTGGTGATGGACGCTTTGCAAATAATCTTGGTTTACATCAATTGTCACATTGCTTACAGAATTTATGATAGAAAAGAACTAAAAACAATGCAGAATGCGTTATTTGATGCCTATTTCCAGTAATACTAAGAGATAATCATAACATTACTATGTGTGTCTCAGCATAACTAATTTTGGCTTGGACTACAACATAACTTCACTTAAACAGATACAGAATTATGGAAATAAATCGTGTCAGCAGCTGATAGAAACCACTGCCAATCTACCTCACGTGTACTCTGCAACAGATGTATGATAAAATAACAGCTACTACAGTAAACACAAAGAAATGTATCTATTACCTGCTATAAAAAGGCATTCAAGCCTGAAAGTGGAAGGCATGAATGTATTTCTTAGAACTTCTCTCCCAAGGAAAATTTTTCATGAAGAATAAAAAGAAATTCCTATACAGGGCTAAGTTTTAACAACAGACCTTGAAACACATATGACCCTATTTACACCAGGACAACCTTGGCTCAGAGAATGACACGCTTAGCAGAAAAGGGTTACCACCCTGACTGCAGAGAGGTAGTCAGGTATGTATTTCCCCCATGTCAAGCAGGAAGTTTTTAGAAGCTGCCTTTAAAAACCAAAACCAAAACAAAACAAAACAAAAAAAAAAAACCAAGCTTTTGCATCTTTTATGGTCTGAGTTATTTTTGCCTTCTGGAAACAAGTTTATGTTGTAAACTCTAGGGAGAATACCAAAATTTTGTTGCATCCAGATTTCATAGAAAGGGGTCTAAGAACCTACATCAAAACTCTGAATTGAAATGAAGCATTTTAGAGTTAATTTTATTTTGTGGCTAAATAAAAACACTGACAGCCAAAGACAAATGTAATCCATCTCCAACAGAAACACTCCTGACTCCTTACCATGAAAAATCTGCACTTTGTAGCTTTTGAAATTCTAGCAAGCATGTGTATGTGTAAACACACACAGACAGAACTCTGTGAATAAGCTGGAGGACAACATATTAAATCTGTCATCACAAGCCATGCTAGTTCATTCTTAATGCATTCATGACTAACAGAAGAAAAACAAATCAAATCCTGGTTTGATTACACAATCAGCATTTCAGCCAGTGTTCTATAATAAGGTGGCTTCAAAGATTAGACACATACACTAAATTTTTAGAGGAGGATCCTACGTAAAAAATATTCATTTTGAAAAGACTTGTGGATCTTTTGAAATATACAAGTAAATTTTGAAATCTTCCAGATTGCTAGTTATCCAGGAAATACAAAACTGATGTCTTTGAAATAACAATGAGTTCATCTCCTTTTATATGAGTCCACTTAAATGTTTCTGAAGAAAAAAGTTTTATGATTTCTTTAAATCAGCGCTGATAAAATAAGAACATGCTTATGTTAAAACGGCTAAATGTTCTGAGGTCCAGGTTGCAGACAGTCACATAAATTGCTTGCTAAACTCCAAAAACAACTTTTGCCACAACTAACTCAGATATCAGTAGCTACAATGCAGACAAAAACTTAGGTCCATTGAATTCCACCTCTTGCTTGAGACAAAATGCATCAAATCAGAATTCATTTTTAAAATTAGAATAGATTATTTTAGAACTATTTAATAACTATGCTTTTTTTTTTTTTAATCAGATGTCTGCATAAACTACAGCCTGTGTTGCTAATTTTAAGGTCCTCTTAGAAAACTGCCTTCCAAATTTCATAGTGCCCAGGAGTTGCAACACAACTTCAGGTGTGAAGTTGCATCAATTAAAAGAAAGCTATTACAACAAATTGTCACCAAGGATTCTTCTCTCATCCTGGGAACTTTAAAGAAAATAATTTCCCTGGAGAATCAGAGGAAGTAAAATAAATAGAAAAAAAAAGTAATGGAAATTCCCTTACACTACGGTATTTTAAAGACTGACAAGTCATATAGTTGATATGGCAGAAGCTCTGTTGGAAAACACTCAAAATGAATGAGCAATCCCACCCATAACTTTCCCCTGCTCTTCTGTTTTGTGAAAGCACTACTGATGAACAGCTGCACCAGCACACAGAAGGTAAGGCTGGGTAACAAATTCGGCACCTGGTTTTATCACTTAGTAGTTGTATAGCACCTACTAGAAACTAAAAATTCTTCTGGTTACAATTTCATGTCTGTAAAGAGGGGACTATACCTTACTTGCAGAGTGATATCAGTTGCCACAACTAGATTAAAATTAGAGTCAATGGATCAGTAAAGGAATAGTGCCCTACTATTCATTTAAATGAATAGAAAAGAATTGAACTGGAATCACATCACCGCAGGACAATCCAGCTGTTTATTACACATAACTGCTAACATTGCAATGTCTGAGGGATGCATGTGGATATCAGTGCATCTGTAGAAGTTCAGCAGGTTGGATCCTTCTTCCTTGGCAACATCTTTGAACAACTTTTATTGAATGCAGTCTGCTTGGTTTGAATAGTAAAAGCTAACTGCTGCCAGGAAATGAATTCAAGATAAAAGCCTGTCCCAGGAAGAAACATTGAGCTCCTTCTGGGCAGAACTGCCTAAAGAGCAGAAGAAGTATTAATCAGTGATGCTCTGTCTGTCCTCTTCAAGGAAGCACATAAAGGAACTATTCCACTAAACATACATATACAGACAATCCACTTAACATACATATACATCTGACAGGCATTAGAATGACTGAGTTTACCTACTGGCTCTTAAAACTCCTGTTCCAAACACAATCTGTGAGCCTACAAAGCTTCATTGTTTGCTTCCTTATAGGTGATAACGAAACTGGCATCTAGTTCCCACTGCTGAATGGTTTCCATGAGGCTTTGAAAAGGTTGTTTGCTACTACTAGTATTATGTAACCATCTTAGTTTCAGCATGCATAAAAGCTTGTTCTTGTCAAATACCTTATCTCCAAGATTGTATTAATAACTAAACACGAGTCATGCTAGGTATCAGACATGTGTGCATTCATACATGATAAACAGTAAGGATTTTTTGTAAAAATGAGTTAAATCTGTTAGTAAAGTGCATTGTTAATGCATTATCCTATGACTTGTATGGCCCTTCTTTTACTGCTATGCAAGTGGCCCTGATGCACTTCTGCCTGTGCGCAAGCAAATACTACACTGGAATCTGAAGAAAAGATCACAAGCAGATTGCATTACCAGATAGGAATCTTGCCTTGTCCAGATAATCATTAAATTAAGATTTAAAACTTGTATTATCCATGCTTAATAAGCCAAGATGCAAAGTACTGATCATTTTGACCCGAGTCCAGCAAAATGCTGGATCACATGCTCAATCTTCATTCCATAAGCAGTCCTATAGATATCAGTGGAGTTAAGTAGGTATTTTAAAGCTTAGTTTTATCAGTAGCAGTCATCAGCATTTTGCAAAAATTCATTCACCAAAGAAAGATCTCAACACAAGGTACAATTACCTTGACGAAATATATTTCTACTGTAAGAATAACAAGGAGTACCTATGATAGAGTACTATTTTCATGTGAGTGGTTTGAAAAATAACATACTCTTTAAACATAGCTCAGTCAGAACTGGTATATTCTGTGCAAGGAAAAAAGAGATGTGTCTCACTGTGGTATACCACAATAAGAGTAACAAGTGTTCTAATAAACAACTTAAAAATATAGATGCATATTCACTACAAAATATCAGAAAGAGATCACAAACTTGCACTGTCTCTGTCACCTCAACAGACAGGAGCTGTGTTTGTGCCCCCAGCACACTGAACTGCAGCTATCACAATGTTCTGAACAATCACATTGATATTTTATCATTCTTTATGTTATACTTATAAGCTGGAAAAACTAATAAATGCAAAGCAGTTCCTAAGAACATACTCACTCCCACACAAAAGTCTTTGCCAGACATTTTTAGAAGAGATGAAATAAATTATACCTTCAGCAACGTTTCATCTTTTTTGTCTGATGCAGTATCTTACAAATAGGGATATCATGAGGCTCTTTTAATCGAGAAATATCTGGGACCATGAGTAGCTTGTCATCCAGCCTTTACAAAAGGACTCTATTCTTCCATAGTCCTTTGTAGTTTGTTTATTTTAATATGAAAATATTAAATAAGTCCCATATGTAAACTACTACCCAACAGTCCTTAAACCAGGATGTTAAACCTTTATGGCCAGTAGTGCATCTCAGTACATCCGGGGTAGCCATTCAACTTATTTTTGCCTGAAAATACTGGCACATCCCTTCTTGGCATGAAATGTACCCACACAATTCTATTTTTGTGCTATTGTCATTCCTTAAATATTTTGGGTTGGGCAATGGAAGATACTTCCACGAGACATCTCCTGAAAATCAGCAATTAGACCAGACAGTCATGGTGGTTGCCAATAGCACTTTGTTAACTAGCTGAATTAGAAAGCATTCGCATGGGAACCAGAAGATTTGAGCTGAAATCACTCACGTCTGAATTCACTGCAAAGATTTGGTTGATGATCTCCTACCTCTCAGGTATCCTTTCAGTAGTCACTCAGCCAAGCCTTTTTCAGCCTCCACTGCTAAAGATCGTCTAATCTGCAAAGTAAGGTAATTAGATATTAGCCAGGGTAAGGAATAGAACTCAGGCCACTTTTATTTGCAGACAAGTCTCTAACTAGGTTGAGGAGCCATTCCCTATGTTCACTGAACATTGTTAATTGTCATATAAAACAAATGGCCTTCAACAGCACGCACAAGGTGCAACCAACGCTCTGTGTCAAAATGATGGGACTATCTCAGCCAGGGCCTGAAGCACTGCATGGCCAGGGAGGAGTTACCGAGCTACGACCCAAGACAGGGGACAGTTCTGAGGAGCTGCACAAGAGCACGGAAACAAAATAAAAGAGCAGAAACAGCAGACCAACAAGGAGCAAAGCGCAGCAGGCCAAAATCTACATGCATAAACCTGGGCTCCTGCACCATTCCTCACCTCAATGGAGGACTAAGGGTAACCCATAAGGAAAACAAGAAGTTGAAATTAGGAAAGGGGTAGGAAAGGTTTTTGGCTAAATTTGAGCCTGTGGAAGGAGGAAGAAAGGTAAATTTCTCAACCAGTATGTAATCTCTGCTGAGTCCTTTATTTTTTTCTGTAAAGTCAGAGTTGTTAATGTTTACTAGCTCGATACTGACAATCGTGGCATGTTTTGTGCTCTACTGTCGTCAGCATCCTTAAAACGAAAACAATGACAACAGAAAACATAGTATATAAAAATAAAAAACGAATTCAGGCAAACAGCTTTTTTACATTGCTAGGACAGTTTAAAGTCACTGAGGCCAAGCAGTGCCCACCCCTGAGGTTTTGGCTCCAGAAAGCGACTAACTCCCCTTATGCAAATAAACAAATATCTATCTGTTCTTGCATCTATACCTCAAAAAATCTGTAAACAGCGCAACTCAAAAGCTCCTGTGAAATGCAGCACGAAGCCGTGAAAAGAAGCATACCATTCCACTACTTGCAGTAATTTCAACTACAAACTTGAGAAGCCCAGCTGTGTTATAATAAACAAACCAGCCGAAATTTGTAATACCAAAACCTTACAAGTCTGATCTGACTGTGCAGACAGTAAGGCAGGCATACAGCTGTTCTTAATGCACACTAAGAATTCTTGGTACCACAATGATCTGCCATTAAAAAATATCATTTCCTTCTTTGCCTGACAAGCAGTCAGTCTTTCCTGCTTCTCGTGCTGTAATGAACACAGTTATTTATGTAGGTCTGAAACAAGGATGAAAACAACACTCTCTCTCACTGAGAATATTTTCGAGCAGTATTTCAAACAGTATGCAAACACTGTACCAGCTCTGTCTGACAGACAGAACTCTGGTGCATTTGCAGCTAGATAGAAAAGCAGGCCTTTGACGGCTTCTAAGGAAAAATCACTTCAAATTTTGGTGTTAGCAACATGTTTAGTGTTAGAATTTGAGTTGACATTTTAATGACTGACACAGTCAGGCTTCCAAAAATTCCATAGTCCTAATTTGCTAAGAAAAAGTTACTACATGTGAGGGGAGGGAATAACTGTCCTCAGAAGAAAATTCCATACAGAATTTCTGCTTCATGATTATGAATGTGATTTTAGCAATATATCTTTTCCTCAAAAATCCACAGTTCTGAGTGGCATCGTTTCTATATCTTACGTCAAATAAAACATTTGACAGACAGTTATATACATCTACAGTCACCACTGTAAAGAAAAAAGAAACACAGCCAATTAAAAATATGCAGCCAAGTAGATTTGAAATAAAATTTAAAGCATCTATACAATTAGAACTGTAAAGAAAATTAGATTTAGTTGTGTAAGACATAGTTCCTATAAATGGCAGGGGGGTTCAAAAAAACAGTGTTAACATCCTCAGTCTCAAAAATTATAGTTTTTGTTTTTATAGCAATAATTAGCTGACAATTCCACTTCACTCGAAATAGAGCTTTTTCTGGTCATATAGAAAATCTGTACTGAAGGTTCCTACTTCAGAACTCAATATTTCATATTTTTCTACTGCATCCATTTATAACTGATGATAATCTGTTACCTTGTCAAGACTCCTTTTTTTCATTTCCTTCTCTTCAAGTTCTCTTAAAGCATTTTTATAAGTTTAAAACAAAATTATACTGCTTTTATAAGTTTTTAATTCTCTGATTAAGTGGTTAATCCAGCTAGCCCTACTTCCAGTACACAGATGGTTCAGATTACCTGGTCAAGCCCCATCAAAACTAAACTATTCCATGATTCAAAAATATTGTCTACCCTGGATGAAAATTTGGATCTGAGACAAGATTCACTAAAATATTCTGTATCCACTCACAGTACATGTGTGTACAATTTATTATTATGTCATAAAACACAACAGATATTCATTTTGAAAACTAAACAGTACTTGCTGCAGTAAATGCTGACAGCCAGTATGCTGCAGACAGTTGTGGAGAAAAGTTTTCTGGTGATTTAACTTGTACGTAACACTTTTTAACATTAATTAAATCACATTCCGTACCAAATATTTATTTTTTCCATGATAATTCCTGGGCATACAATGTGCACAAGGGAGAGATATATATTATGTGAATTATAAATAAATATAAGATTTTTAAAAGAGCTTGTATCTCTGAAACTAATCCTTTCCTACTGGTTTGGAGGTAGAGCGTCTCCTTAGAAGTATATGACCTATTTTTTATCTTGTAACTTCCTTTTCTTCCAGTATCAAACCATGAGTATTTAAAATGTTTAACACGTTTGTACACAGTTACAGTGAAAGCCTGGGCAACTTTCAACCAAGATAAATTTCTTCTGCAATTTCTTAAAAATTCCGTCTGGTAAAATATAAGCTATTTGTTCTATAATAGACAAGTCATGATTGTCACAAAGAATAGTTTAAGAGGAGAAAGTGACATAATATTGCAAGAGTAGTTTCACATGGAGAAGAGTGTAGTTTTGGCTCAAAAACAGAACTGACTTGACTACTCTAAGATGTTTCATAAATAAAATACTTTCATAACAAACATGTAAGGTTGCAACACCCAGAAAGTCCCAGAACTCCCAGGAAATTATTGCCAACGTCACAGCATGACTAAACTTTCTAAAAATGGTCTCAAAAGAATGAGGGTCAAAAGGAATAGGAAAAAAAAAACCCAGACAAAAAGTATGTTTTGTCTTTCCTTTTCAATCAGTCTAACTGCACAGATCCTCAGCAGATGCAAGCACTGTCCTTTACGTTTCACTCTCTCAAGATAGGTTACAGCTACATCATTTTCTCATGGCCTTCCAATATCCTGCCCCGCTCATAATCCTTGCACTGCGTGACCTCAGGAAATCCCCAATCAATTCACCCAAACACACCCACCCTCACCCCCTTCTTCTACATTTTTCCTGATTCTTCTACCATGAAAGAACTGTTTTCCATAACCCAGCAGTTGGATTTAGAGGCAGATCAGTTTAAATCTATAAGTGTTTATAAGAACAAATAATGATCTTTATATACTCAAAAACAATCTTTTATAGCCTCTTAACCTTTTCCCTAAATTCTAAAATGGGCTTCTCCTCTGCAAGACCATGATAATAAAATACAGCCAAGATGTGCTATTGATATCGTTAGCTAAAAACACAAGAAGATTTTAAAAAACAGAATTGCAATGACATTTTTTGAATGTTTGTTTTAACCCGGTTAATGACCAAATTACCCAAGGAAGTTTAATCCTGAAGTGACACGACTTATACAAAATCATGGGAAGCTTGCTTTCTTTCTGATGACATTGTGGATTGTCTGAAAATCCCTGTCATTTGAGGAGCCTTATTTTGAAGATTTCTCACAAAGGACTGAAAGCAGTTGTGGGAGGAAGAAGAGTCTTGAAATGAAAGCAATGCACTAGATCTTGGGAGAACCGAGACCACTTTCACAACTAAGCAGGCGTGTGAACCTGTCATTTTTGTGGATTGTCCCTCTCTACAATCTGTAGACTGAGGAAGATGATACGTCATGCACATCTCGTTGGGTCTTTGAACTTGCAATCATCTTCTTTTATCACAATATGTGAAGCACAAAGAATACAATCTCACTTGAGGAGTCCAGGACCTAGAGAAATACACACACTTCCATGACCCCATCACCCACATCCCTATGCATTAAAGGAAAAAAAAAAAAAAACTATTAAGAGTTTTAGTCAAAGTGAATACATGCATGATACCGCGATAGTCATCTAATGAATTAGATCCGAAAACCAAACTTCTTAACGTCCTCTCAGGACTGTCAGTGTTGGAATTCCTGCAAATTGCATTCCCCAGCATTTCATATTTCTTTAATTCTTTCTAAAATTTGACAAATATTCAATAATTTGTCTGAAAATTTAGATGCTTGCTTCAGGATGTTTAAACTATTAGATTCTGAGTCTGCATGCAAAATTTCACTCAACTAAGGCCTCTAAAAAAGTACTGATTCTATGAAGGCTATAATTATTAAACAGATACTTTCTTCAGCCTGCACTTGGCATGCACAATTTGCACACAGAGCATTTATCTTCTAGCTAAATTATATCACAGGCCAGTATAATCTTTCTCAAGATTTAATGTTTACTGCATTTCCCAAGCTCACAGTCAGTTACCGCTGGGGTGTGGGGATAAGCAAAACTAAAAAAGCAACTAATTTTTTATTATACACTGCTCAAATCCTCCCAATGCTAAAGCCACTGAAACTTCATGTACCTTCTTCCTCTTAGATTTAAATTTGTTTCCCCGCTTTTAAAATCTTCTCTAGGATAAGAAGGGTGCCAAATTTCAGGAATGCCATGATTTTTCTTTCTGCTGGATACTGGGGGTGCAGGGGTGGAGATGGTAATATAGTGTCAAAATTCACATTTATAGCAGAGTTGTGTTCCATCTTCTGTTAATGAGTGATTGCTGCCATTCCTTTAATAACCCACTTTCTTCCTAATGCTATGCCATTAACATTTTGAAATATTAATTAGTGGCTTTGAGGTCATCTCCAGCACCTCAACTATGTCAGGATTCTTCAAAATAAGGAGAGAAGGAACATGAACTTTGTAAGACCCTAGGATTAGTTGCAGAAATAGATCTGTTTTGATGCAACCACATAAAAAAAAAAAAAAAAAGAAAAAACAGGTATTATGGTATTTGCACTCAAAATGTCTAAATTGTTACCAAAAATTTCAGCAGGATGTACACATATCCCTCAAGAAAGGAAGTTAGAGAGGTGTCCTCTCTTGTAAAGATACCATAATTATCTTCAGTTCTGCGTGTGATCTTCAGGACAGAGCTCGTAAGCATAGAGAAACACAAACTCAAATACTCCACTCTGAGGATGTGCTCCTAAGAATATCCTTCCAACAGACAGAGCACTGCAGCACGCCAAGAGAGGGAGAGGATATCTCTACAAATGATCCTTTGGTGCTGCTGCCAAGCTCTGTACTCAATCAGGCTGGAAGAGCAACTCCTACAACTGCTTACACGTGCTGGATCTCAGGGGGCTCATGCCTTTTCAAGGGTATTGTACCAGACTTGCAGTTTTCTTCCCAAATTAAAGTATGCTAGTGAGAACTTCACAAAGATGCCTCTTGAAGCAATTATTGATAGTGTGTTGCCACTCTGTGACTTTGTCACATCTTCAGAAACTGGAATTATGCTAAGCCAATTTCTTGTAGCTGCTGCCTCCCTCAAGTTGACTAGCTCTAGATATAAACAGCACAACTACTAGAGACATTATACAAAAAAAAGATCTAAGCTCTGCATTTGGTACCTCTGCCAGAAGTTGCTTACCATTCAGTTCCAGACTGGCATGAGACATTTGATTTCTGCTCCTTATTTCTGATACATGTGAAAGACCAGCATCTCGTTGTTTGTGGGTTTTTTGGTTTGTTTGTTTGCTTTATATGTGACTGGAAGTTTACCTGTGAAATAAACAGGAACAAAGGAAGTATAGAGGAAACATATTATCTGCTGTTACAAGGAAGTACTCTCAGCAACCCTAGTAACATCAGGATTTTACAATAACTAATCAATGAGCTGTGGTGTGACAAATAACCACACGTGTTAGGATAAAAAGTTTAAGGATAAATTCTGACTTTGTTCTTTCTGATCACTATTTTGAAATGAAAATATTTTAATTACTGTGCAAACATTGTAAACAAAATAAATAAATAGACTCCAAGAATTGCCTTAATTAATGAGGGACGAAACTCTAAAACATTGCCAGTTAGTTTATTGAAAGAAACTACCAATTCTACCAATTTAGAAAAAAAAAATAGCAGCTTGTCTGTCATGAACTTAATTACAGGAATGGCCTATCACCACGTCCCACTTTTTCCAGCTGTTTGCTTAATGGCATACACAGTTTCAAGAACAGTAAGATTTATTTACTAGAATGAGTGAGCTATAGTGCATTGGAGCCAACTCCATTCAGTGTGTTTCCATTGATTTTCTTTTTTCTTTTTCTTCTTCCCCTTTTGGCTTCTTATATTACACACTTACATCTACTCTCTATGATAAACTGTATTTGCTAATGTTAGCTTTGATCTTGCATTCAGCCTGGGGACATACAATGAAACCAAACCTGAAATATTTATATACTGAAAATCTATGGCATATATGTTACATAGATACTATATACCTATTTTTGAGTCATTTAAGTAAAAATAAGACTCGCAATTTTTCTTCCCAATCTTTAATTAAAACAGTTTAAGAGATCATTCTTTATAATCTGAAATAGTAAATTCAGCTATGACACTAAAAATATGTATGCCTACTTTAAACTTGAAGTTACATTTTCAGATGAACAACAAAATAAACTTGTGATCTTTAATATATATATATTTAAATGTTTAAATATTTAAACGTATACATATGCATGATGAAGATGTCTTCATCACTTTCTGGAAGAAAACATCCTGCCAGCAATTAGTTAAACAATTTCCCAGCTGACAACCAAAATATACATGGATATTGAAGAAATATATATTCCTGCTCAAAGAAAATTTTTACTCATATCCATTCTATTCACACAGCCACAGTTTATCTGATTTAATTTGGTGAGTTCTGAAAATTATTTCACTCTTTGGTGTAATCTCAGCTGCTAAGTAATGGCCTAGATAGTCTTATGACAGTTTGAACCACTGTTGACACTTCAGCCAACTAAGCAGAGCAGTCTGTTTTGCTGTATTGCCATAAAGTTAAGTTCTCTTTGGCAGAAATTAATGTGGATATTGGTAAAATTAAGCATTCATTCCAGCATGAACATTATAAGAGAATAGTATAGGATTAAAATTCTGCATAACTAAAAATATATTAACTTGGTTTAAAAAACAATCACAACCTGGGAAAAATTATTAATTGTAGTAACTTCTAACGCCTGAAAACAAGTGGTTGGAACCACAGATGGTGATTTTAACAATAAAAAGGAAGAACCATTTCTGATCAGGAAGCTACAGAAGAGAGGTTTGTGACTTAATCTTTAAAAAATGCGCAACTGAAATCAACTCCACGTGAGAGGGTAAGTCTGCATCTGGCTGATCATGAAAAGAATGAATGTTAAGCTCTTCCACCTACTTCCCAACACTTGCATTGCAGTGATAAAACTGTCCTAGTGTTCTCTCACAGCAAACTCCTCTCTAGTCAGAAAAACATGTACAGGCATGCTGTATTTTTAGCATGGACTTAATCCATTCTGTTTCACTTGTGTACATCCTTATCAGACTGAAACTGCTTACAGTGCTTTGCTGACTCTGGACCCTATTAAGATTGTATTTTAAACTATGTGAAGGACTTATGCTGTTGCTACAAACTAAGAGTTTACCACCCACTTTCCATATACCTTACATTTAAAAAATTCTTTACAAATGAAAGGATTCATTGATGAACCACCAGCCTGCATCAACAGCTTGGGAGGAACTTCTTTCTTAACCACTGATTTAGCTCAAATTCTGGCAGGAGGATACACCATCATATTTTTCAACCACACTTTTTTTTTTTTTTTTTTTTTTTCTGCAGGACTACACGAAATAAAAATTATCTGGAGTGCACAGAGAACTGAAACACAGGTTAGGTTATAAAGAGACAGGATGACCCAGCTCAGAATCCGTTGGGCATTTTGGATTATACCCAGGTGTTAAGCATAAAAGCAAAGCATACAGCTTTTTAGACAAATAACTGCAGGGAAGCTGCCAAGGGGCAAGAACAAACATTTGTCTTCTTACAGAATTGGATCGTGCATCAGGAGGCTGAAAAGAGGTGAAGGAAGACTAGGGTTCTCTTTACAATATTTTACATCATCAACAGAGTTATTTACTATGGAACAGATCCACAAAGGGGATTTATCATCACTGTCATAATACCTACCTTTCCACCACCTCAGGAATGTATAGCTATGAACAAGGCAATTCAGCTCGTGTTTCAAGGCATTGCAGTCAAGCAACTAAAAAGGAGTTCCACAAAAGCAGCACATAGTTTAGAAAGCATTTAAACTAACAAGGAAATACTTTGTTAAGCCACAACCCTTTTCCAGGACAGAGGCCTTTTTCTTTAAAAGAGGAGTGTGGTTTACAATTTTCCAAAATTTTTCCTGGAATTCCAAGATTTTTTCTTGGAATTAGCATGTAGCTAACAGTTCTTCACAAACCATAGCTGGAAGTGGCCACAAAGTAGCATGGGAGATCTTTATTTCAACTCCACAAACTACATCCAATTAAATACTTGCAGTTAGGGTGTCAAAATTTGGCTTTCTTACAGAATGTGCTGTATAAATTGCAAAGTCACAATGATTCTCACAGTCCTGAATGAACTGGCCTGTTCTAGGGAGAGCAACTGTCATTTGAAATGATGATACCCTTTTTACAATCCTTTATTTATTTTATTTTTAAAGCAGAACCATACCTAAAGCCCTTGAGATTTGACAAAACCAGTGTAGCTGGTAACTTGTCTGAATGTTGAGAAAGTCATTGTAAATTAACCACCTTTAGTAAGTGCACTTCTTGGAAAAAGCACTTTTGACATTCTTTTAATGAATGAATTTATCAATTGCTGCACACGGCATGTGATTCTGTAACAGGAGCAAGGATGTTGCTCCCAGTTACAACCAGAATCAGACAGTCTCACCAGTAAATCAGACAATTTTAAAAGTACATAACCATCAGATAGGTCATTACACATCTCTTACTAATCACCCTCTCAAATTAAGACCTTGATTATTATGACTAGAAAAGACATTGAATTACACTAAGAAATAGTCAAAGACTTTTCCTCCTACTTCTGCATAGTCTGTGCAACATCTACTGTGTATGATGAATCACCCTACTGGAAATTTGCAGTAAAATAAGATAAATCACTAAACAAGCTGTGCATAACTAGCTTGAGTGGCTAGAGTAATTATGTCCCGCCACTCAGCTACACATTTCCTGAAGCACTTCATTTTATCACAGTCAGTGGAATTTGGCAGGGATCAAAATCAGGTCACCTCCAGCTATGCTAAGTCTGTCAGGCTCAAGCAGACTGCCAAATGAATGAAGACACTCGGGGAAATCACCTATGTCTCTCCCTAATCAGAAAAACAAATATCATATTGACTATCATAATTCTTTCACAGACTGAGAGAACAATGATTCAGTAAATGACATATCAGGTACACCAAGCCTTTGGAGCATGTGTCAGCACACTGATAAGAAAGGAAACCATGGGGACATCTGAACACATATGCTTCAATAGCAGCTTTCCTTCAGCACTTCACCCTTATCCTCTCCGCTAATATCAGCATCTACAAACAGTACCTATACAGGGAGCTGTATTTGGAAAATATACCTAGGTCACAACATGGCAAAATACCATCCTGGGGGGAAAAGAACGGAATTCAATCTCAGGGTTATTTAATATTTCACACACTTCCAAAACTCAGAACTGCAGCTTGATTTAAGATAGCTTTGAGCTATGACAAGTGTTACTAAGTCAGAGTTGGTGAGCTGGCAGGAAAGTAATCCAAATCTAATCCCACAGAAAACACTGTAATCGTATCTCTTAATTGTACAGGTTAATCCATATGTCTATGTTCTGCTCCTCACCCTCTGCAATTTATTGTATCTTCTTTAAAGCTTGGAAGAAGAATAGATAACTTTTAGAAATAGATTTTAGTCAGACTACTAATATGAGTAAGTCTTGCTGGAAATTCTTTTGGTCATTTCATTATCCCATTGTGTTAAGGTCACATAACTAGACATTATCTAGAGCAGGTATATTCCGTTTGCGGAGACTTGCATATTGCAAAACAAAAGGGATACAATCCAAGAAAGTAAAATGCAACATTGCTGTTTAAGGCATCATACATGAAGCAGAAAAGAAAACTATGCTGTAATCCTTTGGTATGGCAATCACTTGTCCCAGAGTCCCTATCTCGTCCCATCTTTTTAAGCAGTTGTTCTTACACCCTCTCCTATGGTCATGTTCCATGAGTAAAGAAAGATGAATTTAGAATAAATAAGCCCTTTTTACCAGTGTTCTGGCACTGTTATCTTCCCCATTCTTGCCTTGATGCTGAAGTGGAAAAGAAGTCATATAATATCTTACCATACTATATAGATTGTTCTAGACATTAAACTGCTTTAGAACTGGCAGAAGCAAAACAATTTGTGCTTGTTTCAACAGGGCAATTGATGCTGTTTTCACTAAGCCAGGTCAGTATTTCCTTGAAGTTTTCAAACATCGGCAAATGTTTGGTGCTTTAGTGCAAAAATTTAAAAGCCAAGGTTTCCTCTCATTCTTACAGTACTCTGTTTTATGTCTGTTCTCAGACAACTGGATCCCTCCCTCCATCATGCATACATGATAAGAATTAATAGGGATTGAAATAAACTGTGGGGATTGGACAAATTCGTGCTGTGACTTTGTTTCATGAGCCAAGATCCAACAAAGAAATACACTAGAAAATAGTCATTAGAAGTGAACAGTTTAGCTTCTATGTTTGACTCATTCCCAAAGAAGCTGGATGCATGTATATGCCAAGACCTCCTTAGAAAAAGTAACGTATTTTGTGATTTGTATTCTTTTCTCTACGCAAGTATTGGGAAATAGTTTAATCTCAAACAGATAGGTTTCCAGTATTTAGATTATTAATTTAGCTTAGGTGAAAATACGCAATTCAGAAAGCTGCCCTCACACAGCAATTAACGAGAAACAGGAACATAAGAATTTTAAGTACTCAAAGATCTGAGCAATACTGCTTCTGTTAAAGCATATGAGAGTTGCGGTGTTGGAAGCATCTGTTTATTCAAATGCAGTATTTGGTAACCTTAGCAATACTCTATTTGTTTGATGCCCCACAAGTCAACCCTTCAAGCTTGTGAACCTGAGTACAGTTTCTTAAGCAGTGAAAGAATACAATCAAGAGACATTGATCTATATTGCTAGGTCTTGAACAGTTCTACATGTGTTCACTAAAGACCGTCAGTTTCTAAAATGCTGTTAATCTGAGAGATTTCAGCAGTACTTAAAAATACAAAACAAAACAAAAAGTGCTTGGAAACAGAGTTCATTAGTCTGGTTGCCTGATTGATCTAGGAAATTCTCGCCAAATATTTATGGCTTACTGTCTCTTCAAAATTTTAAGAATATTTAATCTTTTTTTAAATTACTCTATTAAGTGACAAAGTACCATATTATGCTAGATACCTCATCAACAGGCGGCTGTTTTTGGGAATTGCTAAATCTAAAACTGTTGCATGGCACTTTGCCCTTGATCTGTAACACTCAGAGAGCCAAGCATACATATGTGACCAAGAGGCCCGGCAGTAAAACACTGAGCAACATCTCAAAGACAGCTGTCATGAACTACGGTTGTTAAAAGCAGGGCACCAGACATTTCAAGCTCTTTTAAGACACCTCCTAAAGCACTTGAACAGTGGTAATTCCAGAAGTTTTGGTATCTTTCATCCACATGTTTCAGGAAATAAAAATAACAGGCTTTTTATTTTGTCTGTTTTCCTAGTCAGGGAATTGTTCTCTACCTCCCTGCAGTCATTATCAACTTCTGCATTCTTTTAGAGCTTTGAAGTTTTCTTCTCTTTGTAAAAACAGATTCAGAACCTCCTACAGTCTGAAAAACAGCAGTGCAAGAGAGGCACTTCCATTTCACTTGAAACAACTTTTGATCAGTTAGCGACAGCTTGCAGAAATCTACAGTTCACATTTCCCTATGGAAATGCACAGCTTAGCAAGCACACTCCCAGGCATAGCGCTCTCTTCCTAATGCTGTGAACATCTTCAACCCTGGTGGGATCTTACACCACAACAAGTGCAGACACTGTGTAATCTGTATCCAACTGGCAGGAAGGGTCAGCAATAAAATGGGCTGAAAAAGCCACAGAAAGAGCCTGAGAATGAGACTGAAGTGATCTGCATGGTTCAGAAGGAGATGCTATCTCACCAGAACAAGCTAAATAGAAGAGAACAAGCAAGGACTGGGACCAGAATAGACGATGGGTTTTCGCCATACATTCAAGTACAAGGAATGAGTGAAAAATAATGCTCTCCTTAAACGAAGGCTAGCGTTTTTTTTTTGTTTGTTTGTTGTTTTTTAATATATATATAACAGCAAATGAGGCCATTTCTAGGGGAAACAGTTCTCTCAGTTAAAAAGAATATTCTTATGTCCATGCATAAAGAGACAAACTGAATTCCAGCATTCCCTAGTTTTTGTAAATGTCATACCACTCCTTGAACATTAAATAATCTGCATATCTATATATGTTTAATCTTAGAAGGACAAGTGCTTGCTGGCAAGAATAAAGGACAACACAAAGCTGAAGCGTTAATCTTTTGAGGCCTTGAGGCATTACAAGTTATATTATCTTTACATTTTCCAGACACAAGATATAAAAAATTAAAAGAACAAACAATCCAAAGTGGCAAAAAAATACACAATACCGAAAAGGTTATGCTTCTTAGCAGATACTAAGAATGCATTTACCATATTTGGAGGAATAAATCAACCTCTATTACCTAGAAAATACATAACCTTGAACTATAGGCACTTAGGCTGGATGTTCAAGCAATCTGATTTTAGCACATCGAGGACCTGCAATGAGCTAGGAAAAAAATAATAATCTGGAACACTAGGATTTATTTTCTAAATAAAATTGTAAGTTATTACTGCATAATATCTATTAGCCAGGAGCCATTTTTAGCAGCAAACAGTTCATTCTAAGGAAGTGCAACCACATGTGCGTCAAGAACAATGAATGGTATGGCATTTTATGTGCACCATAAATGTGAAGCAAGGACTGGAGTCTGATGTGATGACAAGGGAACAACAAATGGCTATACATACAGGTACCAGAAAAGCCAGGATAGCTTCCTCTATATTAAATTTCAAGAATAGATATACTAGTGTCATCAACTTTGAGAAGACAAAGCAAGTATTTTAGCATTTTCAGTAGATAAAAATGCATCATTTATTAAAGAAATTCTTGTATCTTTCATAGATTTCACTCCTTCAATGCAACATTTTCAATTAAAAATGTCCTAGTAGAACTGTTCAACCAGTGAAGTACATGCAGTTTTATACGAATATGTATATATTTGTTTAGTGTCCTAAAATTTTGATATAACATTGTCTGTAAACCAATCAGCACTTTTTTTCTTTGTAATACGTTTGTTCAATCACTTCAGCTTTAAAACATCATGTTGAAAGAGAAAGCTTTTTGCCACACTGGAGTTAAATACATATTTCATTGCTCTTTTAAAAAAAAAAAAGTAGTATAAACTTTTGTTACAGGTGTAGTCCTATCAGGATTGACACAACCACTTACAGAGGAGCCCAGACATGAGAAACTTTCCTGCAGGCCCAGACCTCACCCCACCCAGCTCCCTGGTGGGACCATCATGCTCCCAGCCACCCTCTGTGGCTCCCAGCATGGGCAGCACCTTGGGCACTAGTGCATCACCAACAGTTCCCTTCCATTTTGCCTTTTCCAGGAGCATTGTAAAGGTGGATTTTCCCAATGCCACAATATTGCAAAATGCTAAGCAGAGTAGTTTGGTTTTTTTGTTTGTTTTTCCAGTCAGTTTTGGTTCTAAACATAAAGGAAGAACTTTTTTAAAAAAGGTTTTGTAGATGTTGTCATCTCTGTCTTCAGTCTCCCATTTTTCCTTTTTGGCATTGTTTGTTCTGCCTCCAAGCATCATCAGAGTCTATTTCACTCACAAGAACACCATTAATCATGGGAACTGATAATTACAATCTGTTGTGGCAGATGCAGTTCCACAGGCAATTTTAGCCAACAAAGAGGAAGAAGAGATTAGACCTTGACTGTTGTTGTCCTACCTGATGCAAATCTTGCATTTCTAGGTGAATAATGACCAATTGGTGATCATGTAATCTGAATTCCAGGATGGCTTCACAACTATCTAAAGTATTTAAAGACCTTAAACACTTCTCTTCTAGCCTTGAAATAATTCAGGCTTAGTACGTACATCCAGAGCAGGAGGAGCTGCTATGGTCAGCTGGCATGAAAAGGCACATCTCCAAGGACAGCAAAAGCACCAGGAGACAAAGCATCAGAAATTCTATAAAGTAAACAAACCAGCTGAAGAAACAAAGCAGTTGCCTACAGCAGCCAGAAGTAAACTGATAGCATAAGAACTGTGGCAGCTGTTTCTCCTTCCCACCTAACAACCATGTACATCGGGAAAAACCTTTGAAACTGCAACAGTCGCAGAAGGGCAAATGGTGGTAACCTAATGAATGCAGAGAAGGCAGTTTGCAATAACAGCTGAATACCTAGAATCCCACAAGTCATAAATGTTGGTAGTACCTATCAGGAGGCTTTTCAAAAGCCTAGCGTGTCTGAAATATCTGTGTCTAAGCATTTTCTTCTGAAATCATAGAACTTGGACTCATTAGCTTTTGGTTCACCCCAAGACAATTCCTTAAGGCTTCAAAAGTTTTGTACTATCACAACTGAAAGGTAAAGCAGGGCCTTTCATTTATTAGAAAAATGTAGCTGTTTTTCAGATGTTAGGTGGCTGAAAAAGATCAGAGCCAAAAGGTGTTAAAGGCATGGTTACTTATTCTTCTAGCCAACTTACCTACTTTTTGACAGTAATTCAAAAGAAAATTGTAGTAGTAATTCCCCTTCAGTTACTGACAATGATGTTATTATCAGCAATAATAATCCCCTAGCCACGTTTTTTCTCTCTCTTTATCTAGATCTCCATGTTTTGTCTTTGTGCTTTTATCAGAGGAAAGAGTTTGGGGTGCTTTTTTCCTTCTGTACCTCAGCCTCAAAAAATAAGGGTAAAAGGAAAAGTGAAAAAAAGTGGAATTGCTCATGGCTTCTGTGGTGAGATTGTGGTTGCATTTCTGGAAATTCCAGTATCACCTTAAAGAACTGCAACTCTTCAGCCAAATGTTCCCTCAAAAGTGCACCAAAATAGACTGTGTGTTTATTCATATATAAAAAAAAAAATAGCCTTTCAAACTATTGAAGAGATCTTCAATGATGGGGAGAGATGAGGAAAAAGGATCCTGATTTCTGCAGAATTTTTTCTTCATGCAAAACAAACAAAAGCCTTTTTTGTTATTAATGTTTCAGTAAACTTCTGCAGAGATGGTTTTTTTTTTTCAGGAATAAACTAGTTCCTATTACTGTTAGCAGTTACAATTCAATTCAGTTCTTGCCGGTATATTTAATCTTTATTTCTCAGCAATCTTTTTATTTGTTGCTGCTTTCCTTTGCTGAAGTTTAAAAAAAAAAAAAAAAAAAGCTATCCTATAGCATATACAAAACACAGTAGAAAAATTTTTAATTGAGCTCTGGATCCTCAACTCTGTTCTAGCTGTGTATCCTTTTCCCTCCAAATCAAGTCCAAATAAATTACACTTCCAAGAGTTCTTTCACATTCTACATGTCTTATAACATTCTCCACAGTGCCATCAAGCAGTTCTGTCAGGGTCAGTAGATTTCACCTATTAAACACGAATCTGAAGGGAGGCTGCTGAAATCCAGTACAGACCAGTGTTTTTACCTCTAAGTTTACTGTCTTGAGCTGTGACAGGCATCATCAGTCATTGGTGCAAAAATGCATTTATTTGTGGTGATAGAAGAGAAAACCTTTCATTTCTAAAAAGAGATTCTCAAACTCACTTTGGAAAGAAATAGCTTGAATAACTTCTACCCTAGAAGTGAAAGAACTGTTTTTGTTACAGTTCCAAAGCTTTCCAAAGATAAAGATTTGATCCAAACTGATCTTTAGCGTAACTTAAGGAGATGTTCCTAGGAATATAGAGGTTCAAAAAAAAATTAGTGTCACTTCATGTGGACCTAAACCTGGCTCCAGTTCCTACCCCAGTCAGAATTTTGCACAGTGAGCAGCATCACTGGTCCATTAACGTGCTTAGAGTTGCAAAATACTGATGGTGATGTCCCAAAGGAGCACAGCCATAAAAGCTGAATGAACCAAATTAAAGAGAAGGCCTGAGGTGTTAGCAATTCTGCCCAAAGGCCTATAACCCAGGTATGTGTTCTGCAGAGCAGGGAAGAGGCTTTCCATGAGCCATGCTGACATTTCTTCAGCTCTGAAGGAACTCAAGAGTCACCAGCCCCTGAGGCAACAGCAGCAAAAGCCCCACTCTGCTTCACAGCAGGGCTCATACTGAATCATTTGTTTCTTCGTTACCACATGCCTCATAGATGCCCATTTCTATTTATTACCTAATGAGAAAGACTAGATACTCAAGCAAGATAACGATGTCGTCTGGTTCTCTATAGCAGTATAATTTCTTCGAGCACACCAGCTGCATGAAGAAGGGACTGGTAAAGAAGTTGACACAGATAGGCCCTTTCCAAGACAGCAAATACAAGTTAAATATCCCCAGAGACCAGGATACATAGATTCATGTTCTGCAACACTCAATCATCCACTCTGACGTGGCTGATGTTGATTAGCTTAGCAGAGCAAGCTGAGAAGTTTTTTTCCCCCCCATCTTCCAAGACTCAGAGCAAGACATCTTTGTGCTCCTCCCAAGATAACATCACAGTTCCTGGATATTATTTTGAGCCTTAAATTCAGTCACATTTAGAAGTATCAGAAAGAAAAGGCTATCAAACAACAAAGCAATCTTACACTTTACACAAAGTATCATTCCAGCTGGGTAACTGAAGAAGCTATTTGCATATTTTGCCATAGAGAAAAGTGCCCCTATCTACTTCTCTTATCAGCAGCTTTCTGGTTTCAAAGACAAGAATTTTTCTGAAACAGATAAGGACCCTGAAGTTTTGGACCCTCAAGTGAAAAACAAATGACACTTGTCCAGTGCTTTCCTGATGTAACTGTGGTTGGATTTTTACTTTCGCAATCTGGTTGCACTTAGTATTATTCTTCCTATTTCCAAATTTAGGTTTATGGAACTGATCTATTTTCAATAAGATCATTCACTGAAGCCCTACCAAGAATCCTGCAGGCTGGAACTTCCAGTGCTGCTAGAACTAAAGCCATCTTGTATATTATTCATTTCAAAAACCACAGCTTTTCATCATGTGCAAGTTGGAAAAACACATTGAAAAAGCATTCTGCAAATCAAGTTTACTGACAATTCATAATTTGGCCAGAGAGGTCTTTTTTTTTTTTTTTTTTTTTTTTTTTTTTTTTTTGTCTTTTCTAGATGCACTGAGATTGCAAGAAGAATTTACTGTGTGGCTACTGGACATGAGAAGTCTACAGCCTATAGAGACATAAATATTGTTGCACATAAGTCAAATCCACATGTATGGTAGTAGCAGATACAGGATAAATCAGAAGGCTGTGTCACAAACTGCATCTAGTTCATGGATTTTACCACTTTATCTGCCTTCTGCCAACAAATCCATTTTCTCTCAGACTACTTGTGACATTCCAGTCCTCTGAGCAGTTCTAAACAACCATTGTTTTCCAAACATCAGCATGCCACAAAAATGCTTTCTACTTCTCCCCTAAATACAAAATTTCTCTCAGAAAATAATCCTGGCCTGATGTGCACACTGAACATAATCTAGTCTTTCTGGATATCTGTGCAGAGATTTATGTCATTCTGTGATTTAAATTAAATTTTAAAAGTTTCATATTAGACAATAAAAGCTTCAGAAAGCAATCAAGTCATTGGTTATTGAAGAAATTATGAATTTAAATTTTTAATAGAAGAGCCTTATATTTTAATTTAAATTGTTTAGTAATAACATTTTTGTTCTTTTGCTTATATTGGTCCTTTGGTTTAGACATTCGGCTCCAGAACTTAGATACTGTAAGGTGCTTTTTTTTTTGGTTTAAGAATATAGATAAGTTAATATAAAAGAATGAATACTATTGCCTTATTGAAGATGAAACTGGAGAATTCTGTCCAAGAGTCCTGAATTTTGCTTTTATTTTCCCCTATCTAGCTCTCGAGAAGGTATGTATTTCCATTCTTACTTAGATTTTGGTTGTTCTGAAATGAGTTACTGCTTTCAGCAAAGAACAGTGTTTCCTCATTTTACACAAAAATACACCTGATGATTTTTTTCTTAGTTTTTCTTTGTACATTGTTAATATTTTTATAACCTCCACAAGCCTTTATTTATATTTGTACTCAGATTCCTTTGGAACACTAGAGTGATACGAAGGCATTCATTTGCCTTTGGCTCCAGTTTTCCAATTTGAGAAGAAAACTGAGTTTTCTCCTAGCATTCAGTTTCATTAGAAAATTATGACAGTGACTTCAAATGAAGACAAATTCTCCTAGGTTTCACTGGAGCCATTCTTCATCCGGGAGTTACAGCACATTAGAAAATGAACATAATTAACAGTTTCAATGACAAGCATTTTCCACAATCTTAATTAGCAGAGGATGTGGCAACTACTCAAGTTTTGCCTACTATATTATTGAAGCAGTTTCTTACTTAATACCTTGTAGTTCTGAACCCAATTCCAACCTAACTCAGAATAATAATAAAAAGAATGATTGAAGAACATGAGAAATGAACAAACTCATTTTGCTGAGCAATTACCTTACACACTCAGGTAAAACTACTGTGGACTACTGTGTCTAGTTCTGGGCTCCCCGGTTCAAAAAAGACAGGGATCTCCTAGAAGGAGTCCAGCAGAGAGCCACAAAGATTATTAATGGCCTGAAGCATCTCCCATATAAGGAAAGGCTAAGTAACCTGGGTCTGTACAGCCTGATAAAAAGACGGTTGAAAGGGGATCTGATTAACGTTTATAAATATCTAAAGAGAGGTGGGAGGCAAATGGATGAGGCCGGGCTCTTCTCAGTGGTGCGTAGCAATAGGACAAGGAGTAATAGCCTAAACTTGGACAGTGGAGTCTCCTTCTACAGAGATTTTCAAGACCTGGCTGCATGTCTACCTTTGCGACCTACTGTAGGTTATCTGCTTTAAGCAGGGGTGTTGGACTCAATCTCTTGAGGTCCCCCCTTCAACCCCTGCCATGCTGTGATTCTTTGGAAACAATTTGTGTATGGCAAATATCTTGAGGTGCACCTCCTCAGGAAATCAATTAGTCTTTTTGTTCGAAATTGACAAAAGCATTCTCAGGTTTGTGGTCCTAAACATAATGACAGCTCAACATCATGAATTTGGTAACAATAAAACTCCTAGGCAAAACAGCCTGGGCAATTATTGGGCAACAGGAAAAACATTCCTTATTTCTTCTTAAGTATCACAAATAAAAACAATTTCAATAATTTCAAAATACATCAATAGAAGTACTAAGAAAGGACCACAAACTATAAAAAATGTGCACAGATAGGAGACTGTTCTTCAAAAATGGTCACTTTAGCACAGCAGAGTCCAGAAATAGCACATAAGAAGGATATTAATTGGTTAATAAAGATGAAAATTAAAGATAAAATACTCTAAAAATGTCACAAGATGTCCTGCATAGGATTTCAGGTAATGAGAAGAGAAGGAAGAATATGAGCCAGAAAGAATATGCAGAAATAAAAATACACAAATGAAAACAAGTGAGAAACTTTTGCTCGCATTTCTTAACAAATGTTACTCTGAAAAGCAAACTATATATCAAATTCCAATACAAAGTCAAAATTTTCAGGCTGATTTCTCTTTAATTGTTGCAGGATAAGCAGCTAGACTTCCTGTTTCAGGGATCAATAATGGACTTCAGTCAACTTTAGAGAAGACCCACTGAGCCTGATTTTGCAAGGAGCTGAGGAGCCATCCCTACTACTAAAATTAGCAGGGGCTGCATGGACCTAAATCCTTCCTAATAGAATCCTAAGGCTTTTCCACATAGTTTGGGCACTTGGTGAAGGGGTTACACCATATTGTAAATGAATTAGTTGCTTTAAATATTAAAAATGATAAGCCAGATAGTCTAAAAATATATTATTATAGACAAGCCCTTATATGGTATTAGTATATGAAAACAAATATGCATTTAAGAGCAGAGTACCCTCACCAGATTTTAAAGATATCAATACAAAATAATGGCTTAGGCCCTGAAGATCCTCCTCAGTTTGCCCTGAGGGAAAACTTTGGACACATTTAATTAGAAAATATTTAAACCCACTAGAGAGATTAAGGAATGAGATTAAACCCTGGCACTACAGTAGTATTTAGAGTAAGTTTTAGTTTCAGAAAAATATGGAGTATGAGAACAAATGGAAAAGGTTCTCCATTTTGTTAAAAGCTTCTTTTCACAGTTGCTGATTTGCTCCTCCATAAAAGCAAGCAATCTACCCTTCTCTGCCGGTCCCCCACAAAATCACCAGGAGATGAAACTCGCAGGTGAGGACAAACAAGTCATATCCTCATCAGAAGAAAATAATTCAATTTTTATTAAGCTTATGGTTGTTATCATATCTGTACATATCACTCATCAGGATATTTGTCATCTGTAGTAGTAACATACACTTACCTACATCTTATAGATGAAAAACTGAGGCACATAGAGACAAAACAACAATTGTTTAAATAATTGAATACTTTAAAAAGCAAATTGGCATGCAACTAGTACTAAAATGTGTCTCAATTTGACGTACTCAAATGGTTTTGAACACTGCAAGCGTAGAACTAGGCTTGCTTCTATAGTCTCATCTCTGAGAAAAAAGAAGAGAGAAGTAAGGGTCAATGACAGATGGTGATCAAAGGCCATTTGATTTTCCACAAACAGGCACAATGTGGAATATGTTGAGTGTTCCTCCTCTTGTTTTCTACACACAAGGACAGAAAATATCGTAGTGATTCCAGTGGTGGATTGTTAGATAGTCACTAGAGTAGCCAAATCAAGGCATGAGTAGTTGTCCTTTAAAAAATAAAGGAAGAACTAAATCATACATAAATGCACTTTTAAAATTCACCTAATACCAGCAAAAAAAATCTGGGGACATCCTTGTGTTCTTCAGCAAAATAAGCTACTCAAAAACTTCCAGTAAATTAGTTTAGTAGACTTTCAAAACTTTCACACTCAACACTTTGAGCAGAACTCAGAAATGTTCCCTTGCAGTAAAAGCTATCAATGTCTTTGGCTGCAGTAGGAAAAGTAATTGCTGCACATCAAAGGAGCTGACCCTTCCCTTCTATTCAGCACTCCATAGCAGGAATGCCGAGTCCACTATAAGAAGAATAAGGACACATGGGAGCGAGTCCAGCAAAGGGCCATGACGATTACTGAGGGGCGGGATAATCTCTCGTACAAGGAGAGGCTGAGAGAACTGGGACTGCTCAGCCTGGAAAAGAACATGCTTAAATACCTCATGGGGGTGTCATGACAACAGAACCATAGTGACAGGTCACGAATTGAAATACAGCAAGTTCCACTTACACATAAGAAAAGGCTTTTTACTCTGATAGTTTCCAAACACTAGAACAAGTTGTCTGGGGATAGATGGACTTTCCATCTTTGAACATACTCACAAACTGGACACAAATCTGAGCATGCTGCCTGAATTCACCTTCCCTCAAGCAGCAGGGGTTGGACAAAACAAATCTTTCAAGGTCCCTTCCAAACTCAGCCATGCTATGAATCTTCAGGAAAAGCAGTGGTAGGGAAGCACCTGGGTCACTGTGAACACTTACATCATAGAATCATTAAGGTTGGAAAAGACCTCTAAGTTATCCAGTCCACACATCCACCTGCCACCAGTATTGCCCCCTAAATCCTGTCCCTAAGTACTACATCTACCCTTTCGTTAAACACCTCCAGTGACAGCAACTACACCACTTCCCTGGGCAACCTGTTCCAACGTCTAACCGCTCTGAGAAGAAACTTTTCCTAATATCCAATCTGAAACTTTCTTGGCACAACTTGAGGCCTTTCTCTCTTGTCCTATTGATCTGTTAGTTTCTTCACGAAGAATTATTATCCTACATTAAATACTTAATCTCTAAGTTACATCCCAAACCACATGAGCAAATTCAAGCTTCTTTACCTAGAGGGTAGTTGGGCAGTGGAACAGGCTCCCCAGTGCAGTGGTCATAGCACCAAGCCTGCTGGAGTTTAAGCAATATTTGGACAATTATCTCTGAAATATAGTTTGAATTCTGGGTGGTCATGCATAGAAGCCAGGAGTTGGATTCAGTGACACTTTGAGTCCCTCCCACCTCAAGATATTCTATGACTAAATTTAAAGCACCATTGTGTTTGGAGAAGATGGCTGTTACTGCAAATGGGAGCTAGTAAAGGGAAAACCTAGATAAAATACACTTATAAGTGAGGCATATACCTCTTTATTTCTAACATGACTTAGCTACTGATCCAAGTTGGTTAAGGAAAATCATGCTGAAAAATTTCACTTGAAGCAGTGCTGGCAAACTCTTCTAACACAATATTGTTGCCTAACCAGCTAATACCCTTTGTTCCCAAGTGACAGGCCTATTAGATGCATCATTATACTCATGAGAGGTTACTTAAGGACAAAGCTAATACTAGAGGAAACCTTTGGGTCATAACCTCAGTCAACTCCACAATGAGAGCTTGCTAAAAATAAAAAGCAACTGAAAGAAAAAAATCAATAGAACTGAACAGAAGGCAATGCATTTTTTGTAAATATGTATAGGCATACAGAATTTGAGAATTATAGTATCAATATATAGTACAGTAGGAAACAACTACTGAAGACATTCAAAATATTTAATTACGGATACACACAAGTAGAGACATCATCAGGCTGAAAAAGCACTGACATGAACTCTTGCTACAGCAACTTTACACAAACTACTTCTCGTTATTATGTTATTAACTATAACATTTTTACCCAAATATATCAAAGCTTAGAAGCCCTAGATAGCAAGGGTATAGAAATTACAAAGTAATTTAAAAATATATATATTAAGTGAAAAGTAAAGTTCTATGTTTCAAGTCAAAATTCATTCTGACCGCTTAGCAATATATTTATGTGTTACTGACCAGCATGAATTGACTTAAGTCACTCTATTACCCTTATCTTAGAATTACGTTTGCTGATTTCAATCAGAATTCCTAATGCTTTTTAAATTTTTAGAGTTCTAGTTTAAAGAAAGGAAAACTGACTTTTTTTTTTTTAGACAATACTTAACTGAAAGCTTCTGTTAAAACAACATCAGCTGTTGGGGATATATCCGGAAATTGACTTTGTGTATAGCTTCATACATTTTTCTTTGTGGTAGAAGTGACATAAATAGAGAGAAAACAGAACTATATATCAATTAATTCACAAGATACTTAGGCAGGGCATTCTCTTACCTACTGCACAGAACCGAAACAGATGAGCTCAGCTCACCAGAAAGAGCAGCCAAGCTGAAATAGCTCCGCCCAGTTTTCTAAATCCAAAAATCAAAGCCATGTAGCTTGTTTCCACAGTCTGCAGAACTACTAGAGTGCCACATACCAGCATGTTTGAAAGTGTTTCTGTGTGGAGATTGCACTGATTTAATCTCAGATTTAATATGATTTGGGAGTTAAGAAGATTGTTGGCTCTGAGAAATAAATACACTTAATACCATCTGCTGAGCACAGTTCCACTTTCACAAGACTGACTGTTTTTGCAGTATGAAGACTGACATTTTTGATGATGCTGCTTGAGTGACAACTTTGAAAAATGCATATCTACCTCTTCACACATTCCAGCAGATCTGCACTCACTCTAAACTGGCCAGGGACAAACTAATGAAGATCATACTATCATAGAGATCTACTCCAAAGCAGCACGCTGCAAGAACTATAGTAACACAGCTGTAGAAATGTCCAGAAAGGGTCACATCCAGCTCAATAGCGCAAAACATTTACAGAATCACAGAATATCAGGGATTAGAAGGGACCTCAAAAGATCAGCTAGTCCAATCCCCCTGCTGGAGCAGGAACACCTAGATTGGGTCACACAGGAATGCAACCAGGCAGGTTTTGAATGCCTCCAGAGAAGGAGACCCCACAACCTCTCTGGGCAGCCTGTTCCAGTGTTCTGTTACCCTTAACATGAAGAATTTTTTTCTCATATTTACGTGGATCTTCTTATATTCTAGCTTGCACCCATTGCTCTTTGTCCTATCACTGGATGTCACTGAGAAGAGCCTGGTTCCATCCTCCTGACACTCACCCTTTACATATTTATAAATATTAATGAGGTCACCTCTCAGTCTCCTCCAAGTTAAAGAGACCCTCAGCCGTTCCTCATAAGGGAGATGCTCCACTCCCTTAGTCATCTTTGTGGCTCTGCACTGGACTCTCTCAAGCAGTCCCCTGTCCTTCTTGAACTGAGGGGACCACAACTGGACACAATACTCCAGATGCAGTCTCACCAGGGCAGAGTAGAGGTGGAGGAGAACCTCTCTCGACCTACTAACCACGCCTCTTCTAATACACCTCATTTATTTACTTATTAAATCAAAACCCCACAGTTTTTAGGGAAAATAAGCTTAGAATACTCAGGATAGACTATCAGACTCATAGTAAGACTAGGTGTTCGTATAAGCAAAAATAATCTCCAGCATAATAATTACACAGACATCAAGACACTTGCACTCTAGCTTACAAGAAATAGCTCATTCCTTTGTTCTTTAAAATCATCAACATTTGATGGCAGAGGCTCTGAACACAAGAGTTCCCAAGTCCTAATGAACATGGGCACAAGGAAGGAAGTGCAGAATAAAGTTGGAGACTTGACTCTACTGACTCCACTAACTCAGAGGTAAAGGACTCTGATGGCATCACTAAAATCAACTTAAAGATCCTCCTGTATTACACCATACTAGGCTTTCATCATAGGGGTTTTAGAAAGCCTTACCCAAGAATAACCGTTACCTCTTTCTCTACTAGAACAAACAGATTACTTTCAACTGGATTAAATGTCCACTTGTCTTCATAATTTCATTTGTATTCTGTAAGCTAGCACTACAGCTAAAAAACCAGGACAGTCCTGGCATATAAGTAATTTATACATGGATAAAGATACCAAACCTTAGATTCCTACTTTGGGACTAGGATTTTCATAATCTTCTCATCTTTTAAAACCCTAATTAAGAATGAAAGCAATAAGGAGATAAGATCCAATAACAGAAGGATTCTTAAACAAAACAGTAAGCGAAAAGAACTGCCATGAGGCAAAATGCAAAACAGATATACATAAAGCACAAGGGTTTTATTTAAAAAATATATCTCATTCAAGAGCTTTGCATTTCCTGAGCTATATTTCTGTTTACAACACTGAAAGTTTCCCCTAACTTTAGTAAGGGTTGGATTAAGCTCTTAATCAGCAGCTCAGAGCCACATGAAAAATACCACTGTGAGTTGGTTTTAAAAAGTATTTTTTATTGTGAAATGTTCCTTTGGATTTATAAAAGGAAAATGCTTTGAATTTTTTTCTTCTAAAAGAATAGGCTCCAGACATTTGGAAAGTATCTGCTCTGAGTCACAGGAGTCTGCGTAGTACCCCTTTATGCAATCAAGCCACTCACCCTTCCAGCCCTGTATGCATGTCAGTACATCAGATGCACTATTTTGGGTGTTCCACAGGCACTCTGAGATCAGACTTGGTCTTGGCAAACTTTTCAAGTCATGTCTTGACCTGATCCAACACTTCAATCTCACAAAGCCAGAGCTTCTAAATGTTCCAGTGTCACTGAGCAGGGATCCTAGCACAGAGTCAGACATATCAAAGAACCCTTTGACTGCTGAGTTATGAGGAGACTCCCTTCTTCTGAGCAAAGGGGCCAGGGAGAGAGACAACATATTTGCTGTGTGAGCTTTAGAAGTCTCATACTATTTGCAGAAGGGGTTATCTTGTGTCCACACTCTCTGATCTAAGCTAATGTTTGTTTACAGAGACCGCAAAGCAGGGGGGCTGGAGAGCAGGAATGTTTCACAGTATTACATGTGGCCTCCTCTATAAAGGGGTCTTTGAAACTATCTTTTGGGGTGTGGAGGGAGCAGTCACCTGTAACAGCCACATCAGGAGATGCCTATTTACAGGAAAAAGTCTAACTCCTTTCACAAGATCTGAGTGATCATTTGGTTGTATATTTTGCTTTCAATGCTTTCACAGAGAGAGGAAAATAAATCACAAAGTGTATTATAGCTCAGCTCACCCATTTTTACAGCTGGTGAGCCCAATATCTGAAATCAAACACTCCAAACCATCAACTGGTTTAGTGACTCCTAAGTAATTTTTTTGCTCACTGCTAATCACCTTAGGTGGTATCTAGAATTTTGGGGTCATGTTTTTCAATGAAAAATGACCTTCTGTAAGTCTTGAATAAGAAAGTGTTAATGCTTAATTCAAATGCTTACTAGCTTGACAACTAAAAAAATAGAACTCCCTTCCCTGTAATTTTAAGGTTCTACTTCCCAAATATTTTAAACTACTCCTTCCAGAAAGTTAGACTACATACTGTTACACCAACACTTGTTAAATTCTAATTGACAAAACAAATTTCCAAAATACTGACTACTGAGGCAACTAGAGAACTTTTGCATCACTGAATTGCATATAAAAAGATGCACTGAATTCCTCATATACTTATTTTATTACTTTTACTTCCTCTGCCTGATATGGGAATTAGAAAAATCTACATATTAAACAATTCAATCTCACAGTAGCTTATAAAAAATAGTAGAGCAGTCCTCCACTGTACCCAATTAAAGTTTTGGAGCTGGGAGAAAAGATTTTTGCAGCCCTAGTCTACCTTCAGCTTCTGAGGTGTCTCCTGATCAGCCAGCAAATCTATGACATGTGTGGCTCATTTGATTTGTCATCTGCCACAGACTAAAAGGAAACTGTTCCTTGTCCTGATTTGTCAGCGATCCTTTCCACCGTGAACCACAGCCACGAGCACAAGACCAGCCACATATTGGATGAGTTAAGGCACCATGGAGCTCCCCTACATATAGCCACTCATCCTGCAACTGTGTAGATGGCTTATGACAGCCCTCAAAACCAAGTATCATTTCTATGGGCAGTTGTGTTTGAATCAGAGCGTAAGGCTATTCTATTCATATAATGTCAATACAGGTTTGGTTTAGCACACGTAAGTGATGCTTCTCACAGTATAATCTGTTATTCAAACAGGGAGAAACTTGCTAAAATAGTGCTGAGGGTTGGTGCTTTCTGCAATAGTATTCACTGTACTTGCTCTTTTTGTCTATTTGGAATTTTTCTATGTTAATTTTCACAAGTTTGTCCCTGAAATATTCTGTTGACATTTTTATCTACATTTAGATTAAGTTGATCTGTGTAGTAACAAAGTGCCAGTTTCAAGTGTTTTATTTTCAATAATGAAACAAGGGCACTTTATTTTTCAATTCTCTCTACCTGAAAAATCCACAAAAGCATCCTTGCTTATAAAAAAACTGCTCCAAAAAATAACCCATCTGACCTACACTGCTGTTTTTGTACCATATCCAGAAAATAAAATAAAACACCTGCTCTCCTCATTTAAGCAGAATAAGAGGGCTTTAAATGTAATTTTGTAAAATTATTGTAAGTTGTGAAGAATTTATTAAAACATTCCAACTAATGTGAGGTATTCTGATAAAAACCCTCTAAAAACCCCTCTGTGAGGATTTATTCCATCTACACAGTGCTTTTTCAAGGACTACGCAGGCACCATGACTGATTAGGGTCAAACAGAGTTGCAAATCATAAAAAGGCCAAACATTCAGCCACACCCAGGAACACAATACATGGCTGCCCCAAAAGTAAGATCTCCTGTTTTACGATGTCATAGGCAGATGGTGGTGGTATGGCAGTAGAGGTTGAATCTTCACAACAATATTTTGTTACATCTTGTTGCTGTGTGACAGTTGCCATGTTGTCAGACTGCCCCTCTGCTGCCATCTGACACGGAAGTGCAGATGAAGTAAAGGTGCGGGATTGAATTCCTCCATGTGGAAGAAATGGCACCCACTGACATTCATGGATGCTTGCTGAACATTTATAGAGACCCAACAGTGGACGTGAGCACAGTGAGGTGGTAGGTGGTGTGTAGGCAGTGGTGACAGCAACATGGAAGACAAGCCATTTTCTGCACAGCCACCCAGTTTTTTGGGGTTTTGTTTGTTTGTTTTTTTAAACAAGCACAGCATGTAGACTCTTGTTCATTGCTGGCAAAAATGCATAGCTAATGGTGGTGACTATATTGAAAAATAGTGTTTTGTAGCTGAGAATTTGCTCTATCAAGTAGTGTTATTGTGCTCTTTGTTGTAGTTTCCATGGAAATAAATAGGAGGCATTACTTTCAAAGCAATCTAGGTACACTACATGACCTCCATGTACTCAAAGCAATGATTCCGTGTCAGTCCCAGTTGGGGACTGCAGACCACACGGCAGCAAGGTGTATGCTACAGGGAAGGGCTGAGATGTATAGGAATTGCCTTCTCTCGAGACAGAGGGCTGAAGACCACCTCAGCTTTTGTATCTCTCAGGCTACATTCCCTGACCACTACTGATTTCTCAGGCCTTCTGCAGAGCTATGCACATTCAGTTCACAGCTTTTTAATCAAACCTTGACTGCAGATAATGCTAAAATTCACATACGCTACTCAGCTTTTCCATCAGAAGAGGATGACTCCAGACCTTAGTATCCTAGAGGAATTAAAAAAAAAAAGAGAGGACAACAAAGGAGCTGTTCAGCTTTTCCTTGTTTAGTACTAGTTGTCAGACAAATGAACAGGGAGCTGCTAATCTAGCATAAAAATTTAACTGCAATTAGAAAGACAAGAGGAAAAAAAAGTGTTATACACCATTCCTTGTTAGCTCTCACAACTCCATTACGTACAACAAACCAGCATTTCTGGTCTTCACGGGACGAGCACTCCCGTAACATTCAGCACTTTGGAATTCTGTAGTATTTCTTAAGCCACCAATAGCACCAGCTGGCTGAAAGCCAACTCTTGCTCCTTTTCATCAGCTTTGCCAAGGACACCACTAACTTGTAATTGCTCATCAACTTCACACTGCAGTCTTGCTGACAAGGATGAACTCACATGAGGCACTCTTACAGATTTATAGTTTCTCCAACATACACCTTGAGAGTCTACAAGACCTCATGACTAGGGAGCGTTTGGGGAAGAATGTGAAGAACAGAACACTAGCCTTAGCTACCTGATGTCTTACTCTAAGACAGGAAGTATTAAAAAGCTCACTTATTCTAGGAACCCTATCCAGAACCACCCTAACTCAATAACTGAAGACTCAGGCAACACTGGTCAGGTTTAACATTAGGGTTATACAAAGAAAATTAGGGGGAGTCTACAAAAGGCAGAAGAGATACAGCTTTTTTTTTTTTTTTTTTTTTTTTGAAGGTCAACAGCTTAATGGTAAACTCAGTTACAAAACTGCTTTAATGCTTCTGTTTCCGGTATGTGTTTCAGATAGACACTTTTACCAGCTAAAAAACATTTTGACTCTCCTTTTTGTTTATTATGCACATAATGATGGTTATTGAGATGCAAATGATGTAGCAGCCCATTTAGTGACTACATCCAAGATTTGCATATGAGGAGAGAAAAAACTGAAGGAAGCAGGAAACTGAGTTTATTTGAGGAGATGTAAGAAAATAGTCCAGTAACAAATACCATGATGGGAGAACATAGGAACATCAGGCATCAAGGTTCCACAGGATTCACAACCATCATTCTACAACTTGCTTCAGTCAGATTTAGCAGTTCTCACAGCACTGTTCCACAAATGAAATACTTCCTTGATAGGAATGTGGATACCCAGCAAATCAATAGCTGAATTAATCTAGATGAAAACCAGACTCTCCTGTATTCTTCTATTCCCCCTCCCCAAACCTGCATCAGTTTGATATCTGGCATCCAACACAAACATACAAGAAAGCAAGCATAGCAGAGAGGGTGGAGAGAAAACAGAGGCTGGGGACAGCTTACAATAGTAGTGCAGCTCAATAGTTTCAATTTGTGCCAGAGTCTGAGGAAGCATGTAGGAATGATACAAGACATGACATTCAACAACATCTTCATCACTTTCAAGATTCCCAAGAGTATAAAAAAAGAAAAAAAAATCCTCACAGATACTACCTTAACCATTAATATGTAATACTGGTACAATTAACATTTCAGTAAAGATTAAAAAAAATAAGCGTCTAAGTTTGTGCTCTCCAGAAACAATTTATCCTTCTTGAATCATAATTTACACACAGATTTTGGATATTTGTGTGACATTCTGAACTCTAGCATGCTTTGTGATATTTATTTCAAAGAAACCCATACCAGACTGAATGAAATATTTTAAATAAATGTTAATAGCAAAAAAAAAAAAAAAAAAACCCACATTGTCCTGCATGCACAGCCTTCCCTGCATTCAACGAACTAAGTATTTCCATAATTGAAAGTTCATCTTCTCAAGTACAGTGTGAAATTCTCTATATCACAGTGTTGCGATATAGAAGCTAATTGGATAGAATCAAAATCTTAATTCAGACAGGAAATAAAGAGTGTGTTTTCTTAAAAGGAAGGACATATTTTCCATCTGTAATGTAAAAAAAAATGGGCCCATTGCATCCTTTAAGTAATTCCTGAAAATTCCTGCAACAATACCAAAAGGCATTTAAATCCTTCCTTAGGTGCATCCAATTGAGTGACAGATATATTTGACTTTTAGGGGAAAAAACAATGAGATATTAGTATGTGTCCAGGAAAAATGTGTCTGATACTACTGAAGTTTAAGGTCAATGATCTATATTTAGTTTATAGTTCTTTTCCATTTTCCAATATCCTACTCACAAAAGATGTAGTGACATTCTAAGCAAAGACAGAATGACACTGGTAGGAAAGTATCATTTTACAGTAACATTTTAAAAGGGGTACATGTCAGTAACAGTTCTCTAACACTTATTCTACCTAAACTTTCCTTATTCTTTTATGCAGTAATATTCTATTTCCGCACAAATAAGCAAAAAGAACAAATCAATTTCCATGTCACACAAAAGGGTTCTGAGTGGGTAGTTTCTAAGCTTTGAATGATATCATGATGAAGTTTTTGTTCGGTCCACACACAGCTTCTGAGCTAGGGCTACTTCTCCCATTACATTTGTACTCCAGCAAATTTTTTAAGCATGAGACCTAAAGAGATGTATTAACTCCAAAGAGCCACCTACGTGCTTAATTCTTGATTTATTTTTTTTTTTTCTGTAAGCCACAAAGAAAAAAAGTCTATGCAATTTCTGATGATTTTTATTTCTTATTTTCTTTCATATTGGCTGTTTCCACTTTTCCTCTTGCAGAAATTTCCATAAAAGACACTAGACTACAGGTCAGCAGTTTAAGAGGTTTATGCTTATTTAACTCATGTCTTACCAATAACTGGGAAAATATTCCAAATTCACTCTAAGTAACTGTTCTTCTATTGAAAACACCAGGGCTTAGCATAAGCAAATAAATTTTAGTTATGCTAGGAGACCAAGCTACACTTCTGCAACTGATCCTGAATCCATTCTGATAAGACATAAGTGAAAGCGTGAATGAGCTCAGGTGAATTTCATATCATTTCCAGGAACATGTGGCCTATAAAATCACTTGAAAAAATTATACTGAATTTTTGTTATTTTTTTTCCGAAACCATAGTACAATTTCCTTTTTGAAAACTTGATTTCAAAAAGCATTTTCATTGTAAATTCCCCACCACCCCCAAAATGCTACTTTTAAACATTACCTACTCAAAACCACTTAAGTGCTAACTTCTGAATTACTCATTGCAGGTGAATATTAACTTAGATCAAAACTTGGTCTTAAAACTAATTCAAGATATCTCCTGTGAGAGCTACAGTTCTTCTCAAGACACTGATATGACTGAAATACCTACAGGGCCAATTTTGCTTATCCATCGCTCCTACATAAGATGGAAAATCTGAGCTATGCAGCACCAGTAGCCCTGCAGTCTTACGTTTGCAAAACTGTAGTTTAGAAAACGAACGTGTATGGAAGGTGTTTTGTGCCATATGACTTCTTCCCCCAAAATTTTCATAAAGGCTTTAATACAGGTTGTAAATGGAACATTCCCAGAGAAGCTGCAAGAATCAAAGTTTTTACATATTAGCACTTGTTCAGTCTTCAGCATGGCAGATGTGGGGGGTATCTTTAGCTCCACATAGATGCATAATGTTGAAACATGAAAATGCTTCATTCTTAAATTCATCATTTTACTTAGCGGTGTTTTTTTCTTGTTTTGCTTTTGAAAACACAATGCAAGACCTAGCTTTGTTTGGAAAAAGAATAAAAGAGTGCCTTATGTACCCTAAGCAAACTTCACAGGAAAAACTAATGAGCAATTAAATAAAAGCATAACTGTATCTGATGCTGTAAAATGAATAACAACATTTTCAGAATCAGATGTTGTAAGTAGTTGAAGATAACTGAATGAAGACGGTCACATGAACCATTAATTATATTCAAAAGCAATGGAGAAGAAATCATCTGCCAAACAAAAAAAGATAAAGTGACAGAAATACCTCCAATTTCTAAGAATTGTAAGGCTGTTTTAAAGTAAAGGAATGGAGCACAGTTTAAAGATGTAATGTTAATAATGTAAAACATCGCATGAAGTAGAAGGTGGAGGGTGACAATTGTACAGATCATCTGTAAGAAGTATTGAAAAGATGTTTTCAGAAGTTTATTAGTGATTATTAGAAATGCTTCATTGTATTGTAAAGCCATTACACACAGATTTAAAGAAATTTATAAACCTGCTTTATTCATACTCCTTGTTCAGCTAAACAGTTAGCTTAGATTGTACAAAAAATTCCATGAATAAAGTTTTTCAAAAGTTTCCGCCAACAGAAAGCAGGTAGTAATCATATATATATATTTTTAAAGTCATCTCAAAGAAAAAATAAGAACTTCCAGATTTTTTTAAATACAAATTTGAAATATTTCTTCAGAAGGCTTAAGTGAGACTGAAAGATTCAGAGATTTATTTATCTAGTTAGTTCTAGATGTCTAGTGTCCAATCTATTTTTTAGATTTTTAAAATAGTTTCCATACAAAGTTGCCCAGATTCTCTCCAAAAGTTGACCTCTTTCCTGTTGAATACTTCAGTACAGAGCATTCCTGGAAAGGAGGAAACTGAAGTAAACCAAAAAAACATTTAGTTCTCCTTAGATCAAGAGACTCTAGACCATTCTGAAAGGAAAATCTGAGTTGCTCTTGAACTTTCCCAAGCCAATTTGTTCATACTGACTTTGCACTTAAGTAGCAGCTTACACAAAAAATTATGTTTTGTAGAATATCTTCTTCCTTACTCCAATTCACAACTGATACAGGTAGATGGTCATAAATTATTATCTTATATAACAATTACACGCTCAATATTAGCTCTCAGTATCTCAAGAAAGAGTCAGATATCTTTAATCAATTCTTTTCAGTCTCCTGTTTAATTCTATTAGAGATTTGTAAAGTCATTTTCACAGCATGTCACTGTGTGTTCTGAAGTTGTGATGTACTTAGTTCATGAAATTCAGATTAAACATGCTCTGTTAGGGCTAGAAATCAGAAATTGAAAGTCCTAATTACAATTCTGAATTCATAGTGTGTATGTATTTTACAAGGAATCACAAGGACTGTGTGAATTAAAACTTTCATTTCCTTTTCACTCTCACTATCTTCCTTAGTGGTTTCTTAGCTCAGCCTTAGTCTTTTCACTAAAATGCTTGATAATGGGTTCTCAGAAAGGACAGCTGAATACTCACAGACCTTTGCCCAAGGGATGGGAGTACACTCCCACCATAGCACCACAGGTCCAGGCTCAACAAGCACATTGCAAGCCTGCTTTTTCAGACTGCAGAGATAAGACTCAGAGAAATTTAGCTTTGCTCCTTGGACACTCCTTCTCCTGCTGCAGTATCTAGACCAAACTTCTTATATTTCTATTTCAAGCTCCTTTTGGCAACCCAACTGTTGGTACTGGACTAGATGTTCAAAGGAAGGGTTCCCCACACACATCATGCTACTGATGCTATGTGGAGTAAGTGGGTTGTACTGATGACATGATGGGCTCAGGTAGGAAACCCCAGTTATCCAGGAATCTTGGAAGTGCTCATTGACTGGCCCAAAGACAAAGGTTTCAGAATATTGCCAGAAGAGGAGGTAACGCATGCTGAAAAGGCTTCGCTATATAGTCCACTACCAGAGAATTAGAAGAAATGTGCCTTGTTCATTGATGGGTCTTTTCATATTTAGAAACCACTGGAAGTGGAAGGCTGCTGTCTGGAGTTCTACACAAGAAGTTGCAGAAGATACTGAAGGAGAAGGTGAATCAAGACTATTTGCTAAAGAGAAGGCCATCCAACTGGCTTTAGATAACACTGAACAAGAGAAGCGGCCAGCTTCCAACCGCTATATTGACTCCTGGATGGTGGCAAATATCCTGTGGGGGTGGTTACAGCAATGGAAGCAGAACTGGCAGCACAGAGGAAAACACATGTGGGTTGCTGCACTATGGAAAGATACCGCTGCCTCAATAGAAAGCATGGTTGCAAAAGCACATCACGTAGATGCCCACATAGCCAAGACTCTTGTTACTGAAGAAGATCAAAACAACCAGCAGGTGGATCAGGCTGCTAGGATTTAAGTGGCTCAGGTAGATCTGGACTGACAACCTAAGGGTGAATTACTTCTATCTCAGTAGGTCCATGACACCTCAGGCCATCAAGGAAGAGATGCAGCATAACAGATGGGCTCAGGATCAAGGGATGGACTTGACCTTGGATGCTATTTCACAGGTTAACCACGGACATAATATGCGCTACATTAAACAAGCCAAGCATGTAAAGACTCTTTGGTATGGAAAATGATGGCTGGAGCAAATATGGTGAGGCCTGGCAGGTTGATTATATTACTCTCCCACAAACCCACATGGAGCCACCAGATGGCTTGAAGCATCCTGTGCCACACACCAGCACCTGAAACACTATCCTGGGCCTTGAAAAGCAAGTCTTGTGGTGACATGGCACCCCAGAAAAAAGAAAGAACTGAGTCACTTCAAACGCAATTCAGAAGGTAATTTTCAGCCGTATCTCCCACACCAGAAGAAATGGAGCAGTGTAAGGAACATTTCCAAAAGCTTAAAGCCAACACTCAGACAAAGGTAAGTTGGATGTTTGGGAACTTCAAATCAAAAGCTTTTCCATAGTACTTCATTGTGCAATATTTGTTTTAAATACATTAGTTCCATCTGTAACACGCATAGATGGTTCAGAAGGGACTATTCATGTTACTATTTAATCATGCTGATAGTTGCTTGGAGTAGTTTAAGCTGAGTTCAGAGAAAGTTTTTGCAGTTTTTGTTTGAAGTACAGAATGTACAGGGTAGATCATCAAGTTCTGATGTGCTCATCCACCCTCCAACACAACCTTTGGCCAAAAATAGGGAACAGCTTGTAAAGGCACAAAGTCTCTGAATGACAACTTCAGTGAAAAATGCATATGCTTTTTTAAGTCACAGAAAAACTATTAAGGAAATATAGCATGAAGGATCAAGACAGTAAGTTCAAGGATCAGCAAAATGCTCCATTTTTTTTTTTGCTTATATATAGTAATTATAAGACAGCTTATTCCAGGCCAAGTTTCTCATGGAAGCTTGAGCCTGAAAGATTTTATATGAATACAGTGTACCTCTGTTATTCTTCATATTTCCAGTTTCTAGACACACAGAAGCAAAAAGTTTGTTACACTATATTTAAGCCTCCTAATTTTTCTGAAGTAACTGTTGTTAGAAGAAATTCCCAAGTTTGCTCACTTACTGGACAAAGCTCTTGCAGCATGAAGGACAATTCAAAGGAACAACGCTTCACACAGCATTACTTAAGGCAGTCACAGGAGTAGCAATGAAACCCCTTACTGCAAATCTCTGGAGTTCATCTTCTGCACTCACTGGCATTCTGGTAAGCTGACATGATGACACTACATAGCACTGCCTAAACTATGAAAACTCTAAACAGAGCAAGAAGAGACACCGCTAACTCTTTATCTCTGGCTATTAATCCATTTTGGGAATGAGACAGAGAGACTGAATGAGTAAGATATCACAGATTACATTTTTTCCCCTTCCTAGACCAGATACACAGTGAATTTCAGTCATTAGAGCATCACAGTTCTTTCCAGTGTAGAAGTGTTGACTTTGGCAAAATGAGGTATGGCAGAGAGCAGGCAGCAAAACAAAGGAGCTGGACTTTGATGTAGACATGACTTCAAGAAAGGTGAAAAAAAATGACGTGGGAAAATGTGATGTAAAGACATCATTAGAGCTGAGCGTTTCAGTTCCTGGAGAAGGTAACTGCAAGCTTTAGGGGAACTATCATAGAATGCAAGTCAGTATGAGCCAAGGTGGACTCACTGCCTTCTGCTCCTAACAGGATCAGAAAGCCAGTTCAAACTTCACCATTAGGTTTTAATATATGTCATTACATCTATGGCTCATGTGAAGTGACTCACAAGAAGTTCAAGTACTCCCTCTAGCTACTTATGTTCTGAAAGAGTAAAACTTCTTTTCCATGACAAAAGACAAAACAGTTCCCATTTGGGAAATTCACCCCCACACCTGCCCTTTCTCCCAAGCTATCCCCCCAAGGTTCTTCACTCCTCCACAACTTGCCTGTCAACATGCTACTGAGCACGTGGCAGGAACTCAGATTGTAAAAACATATTGCAACAAGGGGAATTTCCCCTGTCACCGATGACAGAAGTTGCTTTGAGATACTAAAGTAGGAAAAGTGAAACAAATAGAGCAAGCAGAACAGGAGACTCTCCCATTAGCTTCCCTCTCTTCCCCATAAATTAACATTAACAATATTTACGTACAGCAAAAAATAATCAGAAAGTGGTAGCACAAAGAGAATGGGCAAAGTTTCAACTCTAGATGGGCAATTCAAACCTCCCCTGTCAAGACAGGAGAGGAAAAGGACAAACAATCATCCAGCCCACTCCTTCAACTCCCATGCTGGACAGTGACTTCACAGTGACAGCACACTTCCCAATATCCTCCCTCATGCAGATCTAGTTGGTTTGTCCCTCTGTAGAGAGTCTGATATGGAAGACAAGAAGTTGACTCGTGATTGAGGTCCAGATTCCAATCTCACCACTAAGTGGAAAAAAAAAAAAGTTGCTGGTTAAGATCCATGCCTCTAGGTATAAGAGATGTAGGCATATTAACTTCCTTTTGCAGAATGGGATGCAAACAAGTAACCTCAAGTTTAAAAATAATAATCTGATAGGAAGATTAATTGTCCAGCTCCTTGAAAGAAAGCTAAAAAAGCCTTAGATTTTCCTTCTTTTTTTTTTTTTTATTTCAGATGTACTGTCTGGGCCTTTTTTTTTTCCCCCCTGAAATTCCTCTAAATACAGTAAGTAGCCAGATGACACAAAACAGATTAAATAGCTTGATGCAGTACAGTTGTCAGCTGTAAAAGGAACAGACATGGTAGACGGCCTATCAGCTCCATTACCCTAATCACTTTGGTTCAGTGCTGACTGAAGGGGCCTGGAATATAAAGAAAAACTTAACAGTCTAAATGAAGGAGAAACACCAGCTAATGCCTCAGGTTGTACTCATTTACATTTCTAGAAACTTCAGCCAGTGATCTTCAGAGTTCTGAGCCTGCTGTAGGGTCTTGCCAGAATTACATCTGCCCTACAAAAGCTGAAGAACATTTGATCCTGCTAACATTGTCATAATCAGTCTGTTCAGACTTGTAGGTGAGTATAACAGAGCTTTTAATGCATGGCCTGGAATGAATTACTTAACATCTGTGCTACATACAACTTGTAAAATAGGAACAGTAGCATCAATCTACCTGATACAATGGATTTCAGATCTGAAACACTACATCAGAAAACTACTGAGGTATACCAAAGCAGGCTGCTGCCATTACTCAGAAATGCCAATGTTCCTCACATTGATCAGCTGAGGAGCATTCTTTGCAGCACTCAGCCACTCCAGAAAGTCCACCTGTAGTACAGTGCAAGCACAGGGCCAGTAGAAGAGATGGATCATTTCACTGAAGACTGCTCCGGCAAGTGATTAGATAAAATATAAACCTAAAAGAAAATAGTTTCATGTCTCTCTTCTTTTGTGTAAAGATTTCTAATTCATGTCTTTGCTTTGCCTGTTAGCGAGTTATGGTGGAGACAGAGAAAGCTTGGAGGAGATTGTTCCACGGTGTAAGCTGAGCTAGCACCACTAAAGACAATGTAATTTTGACAACTTGTGTCCTGGATATCTTCAGTCACAAGCACAATTCCTCAACTATTTAACTTGGATAATGTTTTAAGACTGCAATTTTTACTTGACAGCACTGATATCCTGTTCATCTACAAGAGCCCATGTACTTCCAGCATAGATCTTCTCAAACTTTATATTCATTTATATTAACAATTTTTGCAAAATACTTCCCCTTTGTTGTTGTTGGAGAGTACAATGACTAAATGTGACTTCATATTCACCCAGAAAGGGGAACAACCCAGGGACAACATAAGAACAAAAACTTAAAGATGGTATACTTGCTGCTTGCTACCTGAGAAACTAAAAATTTATAAATCAGTAAAAGAGATTACGCTTATATTTAAGTTACTTATACTAAATATCACAAAGCAAAGGAACATAAGCATAAGACAGTGAATACCTACACTGTCATTAAAGTACAATTTTGCACCTGTCTTTAGTGTAGCTTTTTCTTTTACTCAATTGTCATGGATGCAAACAAGCATTAAATCAGACTACTGCTAGCAAGTTACTGGAGTCTGAGTGAAATTGAAGAGATTTGTGATCTCCTCTAAATTGAAAGCAGTGTAACATAAGATACCCAAGGAAAGTCGGAAGGTATCAGATTCCTCTCTCTTCCTGCTTTATGCTTTTCATACATCTATTTCATAGGCTTATACAAAACTAGACAATAACAGCCTCCTTCCCAGACTGACATTTTTATCAATTGAAAAAGGCCGCTTAGATAGTAGGCAACACATAACTTGCAAATAAATATGGTTTAAATATCAATTCTGGCAAAAATGAAGACTTACACAATTAGCAACACTTTGAATAAATACAACTCAGGCCTGTTGCCAGCAAAGCTCTTTTGCCACTGTTACTCTTTTGAAAAGGCAGGACTCTTTCACAATAACAGCATCCACCTTTACCCAAATTTCTGAAGAGACAAAAACTAAACTCACAGAAAAAGAAAGGATAAAGAAAAACCAAGACCTAATTTCCAGAACTCTCTTGAACAGTATAATTAGTAAGCTCTTAGGGGGAAGTTTATCTGTTTCACTAGATTATTTGTAAAGGGACATGAAATATCTGAACTATGTCTTGCACATGCTAGGAGCTGTTTGGTTCACTTACGCTGCTTTGTCATTCTTCATAGGCTCTTCTGGCCTCCCCACTGCCTCTATTGGTCAGAGAAGGCCCAGTGCCACGCCATCTGCATGCCAGACTCCTCCAGCAATGCCAAACCACGCTGGGAAGGACAGACATTCCCCAGGGAGTGTCCTAAGGCACTGCTCCCCTAATGACCTTTAATGAGTTGCTTCTGGAATTTTAAACAAGCTAGTGAAATCAATGTTGCTCACACAACTGGATTAAAGAACATTTTGGTTCTGGGAAATGGCTATTTTACTTCTTAGTTAGGCAAGAAAAAAGGATGAGCTGGATATTTTGGAGAGAGCTTGGACAGTTAATCACAGCCTCAGTTTACTACAGGTCACAGAAGATTCGGTGCTTGTATTAGTTCATCTCCCCCAACTCCAGCCACTGCTTAAGAAAGTTAATGTGCTAAATGATCATAAAATCATAGAATCTTTATGGCCTCTGGCCTTGAACATCTCCAAGGACAGGGCATCCACATCATCTCTGGGCAACCTGTGCCAGTGCCTCACCACCCTCACTGTAAAAGACTTTTTTCTTATATCTAACCTAAATTTACTCTCTAAATTTGAAGCCATTTCCCCTCATCCTATCACAACAGACCCTCGTAAATAGTCTGTTCCCTTCTCTCCTGTAGCTCCCCTTTAGATACTGAAAGGCCACAATCAGGTCATCTCAGAGCCTTCTCTTCTCCAGGCTGAACAGCCCCAACTCTCTCAAGAGAGGTGTTCCATCCCTTGAATCACTTTTGTGACTCTCTTCAACAGGTCCATGTCTCTTTTGCACTGAGGACTCCACATCTGGATGCAGTGCTCCAGGTGAGGCCTCACCAGCTCAGAGCAGAGGGGCAAGATCACCTCCCTCACCCTGCTGGCCACGCTTCTTTTGATGTGGCCCAGGATATGATTGGCTTCCTGGGCTGCAAGGGCACATTGCTGACTCATGTCCAGTTTCCCATCCACCAGTACCCCCAGGTCTTTTTCAGCAGGGCTGTGCTCAATCCTTTCATCCCCCAGCTTGTACTGGTAGCAGACGTTGCCATGACCCAGGTGCGAGACCTTGCACTTGGATTTGCTGAACCTCAAATTTCTCCTGGGCTCACTGCTCAAATCTGTCTAGGCCCCTCTGGATGGCATTCCAATTCTCAGGCATGTTGACTGCACTCCAGAGCTTGGTGTCACCTGCAGACTTGCCGAGGGTGAACTCAACCCCACTGTCAATTGTCATTTAGAAGATACTAAAGAGTATCAGTCCCAGCACTGACTTCCGGGGGACACCACTCATCACTGATCTCCACCAGGACATTGAGACATTGACCACCACTCTCTGGATTCAATCCTGCAGCTATTTCCTCCATCCACCAAACAGTCTACCCATCAAATCTGTATCTTTCCAACTTGGAGAGAACAACATTGTGTAGTACCTTGTCAAAGGCCTTACTGAAGTCAAGATAAATGACATCAGCAGCTCTTCCCTTGTCCATTGATGCAGTTACACCGTCACAGAAGGCCATTAGGTTGATCAAGATAGAAGACCACTAGGTTGGCCAAGATAAAAAAAAAAAGATATTTCCACTACACTAAGATTCCTGTAGATTATTACAAGAATCTCAAGAGTCTGTACCTTCAGAAATTTTCATTAAATCTTACTGGCAGAAAATTATTCATTAAAATAAATATCTAAACATGTTATAACCAAGAATAGCCAAAGGCAAGTGTCACCTCAGACATCATTTCAGACAGTCATAAAAATGTTGGTTGAATGATGTTAGAGCAGTTAGCAGAGAAAGAAATTACCAGCAACCAAGCTTTGTGCTGTAAACCAGCAAGTGAAGTAGTTCAGAGAATGGACCTGAACACAGCATCTGTTACAGCATGAGCCCCTTGCTACTGACCAAGTCAGCCATTTCTAATAGGCCTACTGCAACACAAGCAAGTAACCATGCCTTCAAGTCTCACCAAGGATATTCTCATTTGGGAATATGATGGTCTTGAAGCCTTCTGTATGCTGCTAGCATGAAAGGTCTCTCTCTCTGTAGCATTCGCTAGTTATGACTTAGAACTAAGCAGTTCTAGAGCAAGGAGGCAACAGAAGGAAAGGAATAGCTTCAAGAACTATGAAATGAGCTCTTTTGATGAAGGAAAAAGGCCTCAAGAATAAACATGTTATCTACACCCAAATTTTTATGATGTGCTCATTCAAAGGTGAGGTCTAGATCCTAAAGGCAATGACTGAGAACTTCCCACAGCTACACCACTCAGCCACAAGGACTTTATCAGTGATGATTTATGCATAAGGAATCTCAAATACATATCTATATTTAACACGGATAAGTCATGGCATGATGCAAACAACATAGATGAGTCAACATAGCAGCTTAAACCGCATATTGGGAAAGTTTGTTATTCGTTAATGACTAATAGTAGTCAGAAAAAATGTTGTGACAATCCACTGCCTTTTTTTTTTTTTTTTTTTTTTAAGTTTCCTGAGTTCACGCTCTCTGCACATGATTCTAGCCTCAGGTTTCTCAAGGTTTCTTCATTCATTCCCCTCCCTCCTCCCCATTTAAAACCATACTTGTAATAATCCACACCCAGGTATTCTCTAAGTCATGTTATCACACCTATCACTTAAATAAAAAGAATGTCCTACTAAAGTAAACAGAAAGACCTGATTCATCATGGCACATAAGGAACAGTTTTATAAACGGCCATGATCCTTCTCATGTAAGAGCTCCACATGCATGTCTGTTGGACAAGTTACTTGATTCTGCTCATCATAGTAATTTTCTGAAACTCAGAAATCGTAAGAATTTGATTCTGGAGAATAAGAGGTAAGTATACTCTAAAGTTCTAATTTTCAGTGGAAATGTAGCTCTCCATCTCCCCTAACTGTCTGAGCAACATGTCTGCTGCCAATTAAGGCTGATATGGAAAACAAGTTGTAGAGTCAAAAAATTTATTTATACATCAGCTCAAGATGTTGCATGATTTTAACATGAGTACACTTAAGTTCTTTGAAGTATTGTTCAATTCCAGCAACTGAATTATAGATTAGGATGCTAGACTACTCTTTCAAAAGAGCAGTTTCCCATCCAAGCTGTATTGTAAATGATCCATCAAAGCAACTCCTGCCCCTGTACTCAGCATTAGTGAGGCCTCACCTCAAGTACTGTGTTCAGTTTTGGGCGCTCCAGTACAGAAAGGACACATTGAGGTGCTGGAGCAGGTCCAAAGAAGGACAACAAGGCTTGTGAAGGGCTTGGAGAATATGCCCTATGAGGAGCAACTAAAGGAACTGAGGCTGTTTAGTCTGGGGAAGAGAAGACTGAGGGGAGACCTCATTGCTCTCTTCAAATACCTGAAAGGTGACTGCAGTGAGAGTGGGGTTGGTCTCTTCTCACTGGTGACAGGTGTCAGGACAAGGGAAAATGGCCTCAAGTTGCACCAGGGGAGGTTTAGGTTGGATATCAGGAAAAACTTCTTTACAGAAAGGGTTGTTAAGCACTGGAACAGGCTCCCCAGGGAGATGGTTGAGTCACCATCCCTGAGTGTGCTTAAAAACCACTTGGATGTGGTGCTCGGGGACATGACTTAGGCGGTGGGTTGTTAGAGCAGTATGGCTAGGTTGTGGTTGGACTTGATGATCTTGAAGGTCCTTCCCAACCTGAGCAATTCTATGATTCTATAATTAAGTGATATAGCTGCACCACTAAGAGAAGAATTACACTATTTTTCAGTGGTACTACTAACATACAATGTTAAATTTTTGGCTTATTATCAGAAAATAAGTACATTTGACTTTTATTTAAATTATATTGAATAAATAAAAATGAATTTTGTAATACCAAAGTGATTCAAACAAAACTGAGCATGAAGTGAAGAACCATTTGAATCAGAGGTGCTTTACTGAATCAGACCTTAATACAGAATGACACAGATCCAAGTAACCAATGTAATGGTTTCTTAGTCTTAACACATGAACAGATGAGCACTAGCAGACCAAGCTCCAGCATTATGGCAGTACATACCAGATGATGGGACAGAAAACAAGCACACACTCCAGCTTCCGCATTGCAAAGTTGAGATTTCTCCTTCAAGCTGGAGAAATGGATCATTCTCTCTCAATGACTCCATTATGGAAACAGTAACCTCCAGCAAGAAATGGGAGCACTAGGGCAACAATTTCCCCAACCACCAAGCAAGACTTTCTGCAGCTCATCTGTCAACACACTTATTCCTCTGGCATTTGGAGTGACAAATGTGATGGCAAAGTATTTCCACTGCCAGTCCATTCACTTGGCTTCATTAAAACAACACTTAAATCCAGAAGACTCCATAATGAATAACTTCCTCCATTTTAAGTTAAGTAATCTCTTAATTGAATGTTAATGAAAGGTTCTGGACTACCAACTCTGCAGAAGGAAGTCCTCTCTAGTGGTAACAGAGAGCAACCACACAGGCTTGCCCCCATGACATTTCATTGCATTTATCAACACTGAATAGACAGGTTTTGCCCTGGGGTAAATTCAACTGTTTGGTCACCCATGCCTTCTGTGCCTGGCATGAAGAACACCACCTACTGTCAGCTGAGAATAGAGTTAGAACTGAACATAGATCAGCTTATTAGCACTGCCACAGGCAGGAGGGGAAGAAAAACAAATCTTTAAAACAAGTCAGACCACATTAAGACAAAATTTAAATAGTAATTTGGAAAACAACTCTTTACTGAAAGGAAAGTAAACACAGCTGCTACTTCTGAATGATAGGCAATCAAATCATGACCAGTCCAGTCTCCTTTTGTTCCTCAGTCACTAACCATTTCTGATCCAGTACAACAGCTGTAATACTGTATAGAAATGCACTAATGCTCTAGGGAGATGTCCTGTTTGGGATAAAACATTTCTACAAAGCTAACTTAAATAATCCTTCTAGATTTTCCTTCTGTTATCTCAGTACTGATGATTTACAGATTTCACAGGAAGCATCCTATCAGCCAAGGCATGACTGCACTAGTAAAGAATCTCCATATTTCAGGGAAATGTGTAGGCCAGTTGTTTGCTGGACAACATACAGATGTAATCTGGGAATGCTCAAAGATTCAACATTAAGTTACTTTTCCTTTTTGTGGTGTTTTTGTACAGATACTCCATTTTCACCGGAACCGTGGCCTTATAATGTAGAAGCTTCCTATGACGTGCAACACATTACCATACGTGCTTTTCCTTTAACTCATCACTTTTTCCAGACCGCTCCCACTCTGATCAAAAGAACGTCACTATGCAAATTGCATTAATCTGTTCCAGCCCTTGAGACTGCACCAAAAGTCACACCTACAAAGGCTAATGCTGCGGAATATACAGCAGTGCAAATATTGCCATGGATTTAGGCCAGGAGAAAGGATTTTGAGAAAAAAGAGCTGATGTCTTAACAATATTTTTAATGTACTGTCACAGAGTATATATATCCCTGGAGACTCTCTCTTGACTATGCTGCAATGGAAATAATGAAGCAAGGAAGCTTGGGATAAATGACAATTGAGTTATTCTAGAATGGAACAAATGAAAAAAAGCCTCAAAAATAAAGACTACAGTCTGTAACAAAGAAAGGCTATAATACAGCTTATAACTTTCACTCTTTGCTCATTATTGCATTAAATCTACAGGAAAGGTTGTATGATGGATCCAGGGAACTACAGGCCTGTCAGCCTGACCTCAGTGCCCGGGAAGGTTATAGAACAAATCACCTTGAATGAGATCACACAGCATGTACACGACAACCAGGGGATCAAGACCAGACACTGTGGGTTCACAAAAGGCAGGTCCTGTCTGACCAACCTCGTCTCCTACGACTGGGTGACCGGCCTGGTGGATGAGGGAAAGGCTGTTGACATAATCTACCTAGACTTAAGGAAAGCCTTTGACATTGTCTCCTAATGTATTCTCCCAGGAAAGCTGGCAGTCCATGTACAGACATTCCTTGCCAGGTAAAGAACTGTCAGGAGGGCCAGGCATAGAGAGTGGCAGTGAATGGAATTAAATCTAGCTGGTGACCAGACACAAGTGGTGATCCCCAGTGGTTGGTACCGGGGCCTGGCCTGTTTAGTATCTTTATTAATGACCTGGACAAAGGGATTGAGTGCACCCTCAGAAAATTTGCAGATAACACCAAGTTGGGAGGAAGTGTCAATCCGCCTGAACATAGGAAGCCCCTACAGAGGGATCTGTGTAGGCTGGATTGCTGGGCTGAAGCACATGGGATGAAGTTTAACAAGACAAGCGTCCCGCACTTTGGTCACAACAACCCCATGCAACACTACAGGCTTCGGGAAGAGCAGCTGGAGGATTGTACAGAGGAAAAGGGATCTGGGGGTGTTGTGAACATCCAGCTGAACATGAATCAGCACTGTGCCCAGGTAGCCAAGAAGGCCAATGGCATCCCAACTTGTATCAGGAATAGTGTAGCAAGAAGAAGCAGGGAGGTGATCATCCCCCTGTACTCACTACTTGTGAGGCTGCACGTTGTGTACTATGTTCAGTTTTGGGTCCCTCACTACAGGAAAGACATTGAGGCCCTGCATCATGCCCAGCGAAGGGCAACAAAACTAGTGAAGAGTCTGGAGCACAAGTCTTATGAAGAGCGTCTAAGGGAACCGAGATCATTTAGTCTGGAGAAGAGGAGGCCCATGGGAGACCTTATTGCCCTCTACAACTGCCTGAAAGGAAGTTGTGGAAAGGTGGGGAGTCAGCCTCTTCTCCCAGGTAACTATGATGAGAGGAAATGGCCTCAAGTTGCACCAGGGGAGGTTCAGGTTGGACATTAGGAAAATTCTCCAAAAGAGCAGTCAGGGGCTGGAATGGGCTGCCCAGGGAGGTGGTTGAGTCACCATCCCTGAAGGTGTTCAAGAAATGCGTGGATGCAGTATTTAGGGACATAGTTTAGCAGGCATTATTGGTTGTAGGTGGACAGTTGGACTGGATGATTTAGAGGCCTTTTCCAACCTTAACGATTCTGTGATTCTATAATAAATATTTCATAGTATTCTGTTCTGATATATATTTATAAGGACATTCTAAATAACACCTCTCATTGTGATACTGTTTTAATGCAGTATAGAAACAGTCATCTCACACTGACTAGCCATCTACTATGCTACTGTTACCTATTTCAAAAAACAAAGTAACCCCCATTACACTTCACCACAGTATACCACCACCATTTTTTCAACACAGCAGGGCAGAAAGGGACCAAGAAGTTACAGACTTCAAACCTATATTACTTCAGTGGATTTTTTTCCTAGAGTAATTAAAATAATACTGGGACTCTGAACATGTGAAAGAAGTATACAGGCGAAAAACAAGGTATGACAAATTCCAGTAGTGAACTATACAACTGTAAGGATAGATGGCAGCAGATACAGCTGCTTTAAACAAGTTTGGGATCACCCAAGAAAGGTAGAGGTCACAATCCAGTAATAAAAAACAAACCACTTACCCCTTTCTTAGGATCAGGGCTCACCAAACACCACAAAGGAGGCAGTCTCCACATAAAGATGCTTCCCTTGTGGCTGCCAGCCCTTAAATGAGGTTAGGGACCCAGGGTCCATCCCTTCTGCTCACACAAGTGAATAGCTTGCACCTGTGCTATCAGGGCTGGCTACACCCCTTCACCAGGTGCTCAATCACTGGTTCAAGCTGTGACCTAACTGTTCCCATACAACAATAGAACACAAAAGAAATTCATCATTGGTTCCTCACAACATAAGCCTCTCAAATCAGTACCCAGGTATTTAAAAATTATCTTCCTTTCTTCTTTGCTGACCAGGCAGGATTCTCACTTATTCTCCTTCTGTCACCTACCTAGCTGTTTTCTTCCAGTCTACCATATTTAACTGTCACAGGCTTTGTTTGTTTAAATCACAGCATAGGGTATTGGCAATTCTCAAACTAATAGGTCAACTAAATAGTCTTTCACAATTCAGCTCTTTGGCTTATGTATTAAAAAAAAAAAAAATCAGTGTTCAGTAATCCCATCCCCCCCTCCCCCCCCATGACTTCCACTGGTTACTTCATCCCACATTAGCAGGCAAAACCAAAAGGGAGGTAGAATTTTCTAACTTTTTTTCATTCTAAGAGTGAACTACTGCAGCTTCTCAAGCACAAAAAAAATAAATTGTGAAAACAATGCCCAATAATTACTTCTGCAAAGCCACTGCAGCTTCATTAAGTAGGTCAGAGGAGGGCAGTCCCTCCCGTTACAGAGACAGGAAGAGAGAAAGCTCAGCTTTAGCTTTTTTCCTAACAACAAGTGACGGAGCAATCAATGCAACAAACCAATAACCTTCTATATATGATTCTTACATGTTAGACGCAAGGAAGGAAAAGTAAAGAAACTCAAATATCAAAACATGTTATTTTGCTGCAAATGTAACTATTAAGTAATAATTATCAAATAATAAACACTAATTCCTTATCACTGCTACAATTCTCAGTGACCATGCTATTGGTTGAATTTCCCAAGTGGAAGAATCTCAGGGTGAAGTCTAGTTCAGTTTATCCTGTAACTTCAAAGAGAGGCAAAACAGCTGTTGCAGATTTAAGTTAATACTGCCACCATCACTACAGTGTTCTGACCTTATTATGTATAATGATAGCATTAAGTTTGTTTATTTTTAAACACAAGAGCAGAAGATCAAGGCGAAGCAATCAATAAGGTACAAATTTTGTTTACTGAAGCTTCCATAACTAAATCATTTAAAATTTGATTCAAAGTTAAATAAATCTTATACCTGAATGCCAGAACAAAACAAAACACTGACCACAAATGAACTCAAAACAAGAGATCACGAGTAAGCTGTGGAGTAGAAAAGCTAGTAACACGGTAAAACTAATACTTGATTACTTTTTTCCTGATAATTTCTAAGCCAGTCCCAACAACATTATGATTCATCATTTTCATCACCTCCTGCATCTTCAACATAAAGGTTATATTCTCACTCAGTCCTCTGGCTAATGAGCGAAGCATTCCACTAGCAACGTGTCCGGTGTCTGAATTCTCAGTTGCACCTCCAGATTTGAGTAATAAAGAACTGAAGCCAGGGATTACTTTCTCTTCACCTCTAGAGTTTATCTCTGGAGAATTTGCTACATGCAGTTTGACAATTTTTAGGCAGGTCATAGGAAAGCAGGTTCAGAGAACGTCAATAAGTCAATCATAGAATGATAGAATTGGTCAGGTTGGAAAAGACCTTCAAGATCATCACATCCAACTGCAACCTAACCATATTACCCTAACTCCAACAGCCCACCGCTAAACATGTCCCTGAGCACCACATTCAAGTGGTTTTTAAACACACTCAGGGATGGTGACTTAACCACCTCCCTGGGTACCCTACTCCAGTGCCTAATAACCCTTTCTGTAGAGAATTTTTTCCTGATACCTAACCTAAACCTCCCCTGGCATAACTTGAGGCCATTTCCACTTGTCCTGTCACCAGTGAGAAGAGACCAACCCCACTCTCACTGCAATCACCCTTCAGGTATTTCAGGCATTAAGGTCTCCCCTCAGCCTCCTCTTCCCCAGACTGAACAGCCCCAGTTCCTTTAGTCCCTCCTTGGGCATATTCTCCAAGCCTTTCACCAGCCTTGTTGCCCTTCTTTTGACCTGCTCCAGAACCTCAATGTCCTTTCTGTATTGAGGTGCCCCAAACTGAACACAGTACTTGAGGTGGGGCCACACCAGTGCTGAGTATAGGAGCAGAATCATTCAGAATGTTTTTTTTACTTTCATTCTTGCTGGTTTTTTTTTTCCAAAACAATTTAAAAATTGAAGTTCCTTCATTATTTTTAGCCATCAAGATTTTTTTTAAATAATGGAAGGATAGATAGAAAATTATGAGAAGACTTCCACTGATGTTTTTTAAAAAAAAGGAGAACAAACTCATTCTGGATTAAAACCATTTTATTTGTAAAGGCTTTACTATAAAATTGTATCTCAGCCACTGCCTATCAGCAGGTTCTACTCTAGAGATCTACTTAATCCTGTATTTCAATATTAAGATGACCTAAACAATGTATGGCCAATTTGTACTACAGACAACTCACTTCCTGCCTCCGCAAGTACTGGATTTTTGTAGTCTTTCCTGCACACTTGGAACTTACTAGAGTTTCATCAGATTTGTTTTTATAACTCAGAAAGCACTTTATCCTTGTAAGCCCCAGCTGCTTTGTATTGCTCCTTTCTGTATCTACAGTAAGAGATGCAACCACAACTCAGGTAAGATAAAACTTTTGTTAAAAAGACATGAGAGAAGTTTCTCATGTTTTTAATCAAGAAAGAAAAAAACTATAAGATTGAGAAAAAGATCAGTATAGGACTGCTTCAGGGTCTGTGGAATACGATAGGATATCTAGCATACGTACATATATATATATATAACAAGCTTAGATATGTGATCTATTTGTCTTTTAAGAGCTCTCTTTTTGTGGTATTTAACATTCCTAACATATTTAAATACCAGTAAAACATGCAATAACTTCTCTTTTGCATCATAGAAATGTGTGAAGAACTACTTTTCAGGGCGCTGTTCAGTGCATTTTACTCTATTTAGTGAATCACAGTTTCAAGGGTTTACATGAACTGAAATTACAACCTTCCATAAACCTTCAAGTGTCTATTTCCTGCATTGAGCATGCAGATACCTGAACTGTGAGAATTCTGGAGGATGTAAATTGACAGAGTTCAAACCTTCAGAAATCTCTTTGGACAGAACATGAATACTTTTAGAGCAGCACTTAAGATTCCAGCCTATTAGTGAACAAAAACACAGTATCCAACCGCAAACCTTGTCAGGATTACGCAATAGTGTAAAGAAACCCCTCTCACATGCATTTACATTCCTTTTCCCTGGTTACCTGAAAACTCCAGATCTTCCTTTCATACATTAAAGAGGAGTAATTTGCACTCTACAAAAATGAAGAGCTGTGAAACCAGTGTCTTCACAAGCACTCTGGCAACATATTATCCAACACTTAACCCTGCTTGCGTCACAAATCCAAACTTCTTTTTATAAATAGAAAGTACGATTTCATTTACAACTGCTAATACAAATACAGGTAACTAATTCATTAATTTCTGCATGAGTCCACAGGAAGTTCCCATTACACTGTCCATCCTTATGGAATAGTTATAACTTTACATACGATCAGCATGAGACAAATATAGTAAGGAAGTGACTGAGTAATATAAAGTATATAAGTAGCTTCCCACTTCTCATGAAACCAGAATAAACTACTTTCAGAGATTTGAAGTGGGTGTTCCAGGCAAATAGTGACTTCTGTTAGTGAATAGGAACAGAAGACCTGGATTTACTACACCTGAATAATACCTGACCAATCTGATTGACTTCTATGACTGGATTTGTGAATGAGGGTAAGGGATATCAGTAACCTCAAAGCTTTTGGCACTCTCTCCCAATATATTTGTATTCAAGTAGGAACATTACTGCCTGAATAGGTAGACAGCTAGATACAGGTGAACAGCAAGGATCTATCCTGGGGTCATTCTGCTTAAACCTTCATCAGCCTCCTGCAGGACATGGTGCAAGTTTGCAAACAGCACCTAACTTGGAGAACCATCAATACTCTTGAGGGAACTGCTGTCATCCAGCAGCCTGAAGGAAAGGTCTAGCAGAAACTTTATAAAATTTAGAGGCAAATGTGAGGACCTGAACTTGGGAAGGACCTTGGCACTGATGCAGACTGGACTGACTGTCCGGGGGTCAGCACTACTGAAAAGGACTCAAGTGGACAGGGAGATCAAGCAGCATGTAAGCCAGCAGCGTGCCCTGCCAGCAGAGAAAAGTCAACAACACCCTGGGCTGTATTCACAGAAGCATACCCAGAAGGGCGAGAGAGGTGACCAAATCCTCTACTCAGAGCAATTGACAGACCACACACAGATCCCGCATCTGGGTCTGGGCACCCCAGCATACAAAAGGCATCTCTAAACTGCAGTGAGTTCAGCAGAGAGTCACCAAGATTGCTGGGGGCAGAAGCACCTGCCCGGTGAGTAGAGACAGTTTCAAGAGCTGCTCACCTGGAGAGGGTAACACAGGTACCATGAAGACAAAAACCTGTCTTCTCACAGCACTGCACAGGCAGAGGAGAACACACAAGAAGCCTAATTTGAAACAAGAGATGGTCAGACAGGATATAAGATGAGACATCTTCACCATGAGGACAGTCAGGCAGGCAGAGCAGGTTGTCCATGGAAGTCGTGTTCTCTCAAGTCATGCAGTATTTCAAGATGAGAATAGATAAAGCCCTGAATTACCTGACCTCAAACAGACCTTGCTTTATGCGGCAGGTTAGCTAAAGATCTTCCAAAATCTCTTCCAACTTGAGCTATGATGTCAGTCTTACTTCGACTCTTTTTTTTTTCCAGTTAGTTGACAAAGAGGCTCACTTCCAAAACAGCACCACAGCCTTAAAAAAAAAAAAAAAGGCACCAAGGTCCAGAGACTTGAAAGTCATGCAAATTGTTTTTTCAGCTTCCTCATCAGCTACTGAGAGTATTTTGTTGCTCCTTCTCACGAGTGGACTCAACCATCCCCCTGCAAGCTCTAGTTACTAGATCTCACATTCTTACTAGGATTCCCCACTCACATGTGGCTTTTGTTTATGAAAACATTTTAAATGTTTTTTTTTTGCTCTTCTTTTGCCGTAAGTCAACAACCGGTGTTTTTTTTTCTCCAAATCTAATTTCCACTTATTTGGTGCTATTTACAAACTACATCAATTTAAAGAAATTAGTACTGGACAGCAGTACCACTTAAAATTTCCTACAGACTGAAGCATTTAGGGGAATGGGCTCAAAATTCAGCTAAAACAACAGTTAAATAGCATCTGTGCAAAGGGCTAGAAAGAAGTTAGAAATGCTATTAGCTACCTATACATAAATATTAAAAGGAAAAAGGAGAACCAGGCCTTCTTCTCCAGGACCAGCAATACACCTCTGCTGTACAGAAGCCATTCTGCTTCTTACTATGCAACTGAGGCAGACGAAATAGCTACAACTGCAAATTATACAAGAGAGTTATGGAAACATAGCTCAACTTAGTGACACTTGCCAAGCACATGGGAGTGCTAAGCTCTGAAAAAAAAAAAAAAACTGAGAAAAGACTTGAGATAAATACTCCAAAACAAGAAGACATCAACAATTAACAAGATTCACATTGGTCCTACTAAGAGTCACGAATATTCTTTGTACTTTAAGGACCAGCTCCCATCACCCTGCTGCACTACTAGGAACTCACAGCTATACAGGCACAGGCCTAGCCTCAAACAGCAGGCCCCAGAGCTTATTAGCACTATCTCACTCTTCTCTTCCAAAGAAGCATTCTACCCCCTAACCTTCCCTGTGATCAAATTCAAACCAGGACTCCTTGCCCCATATACTCTCACCTGAAGAAACAGATACTGGTTGCTATCAGCTCTGCTGAACCCCCCATGCAGAGTACGTGACAGCACCTGAACTTGCTGTACTCACAGGGGTAACAAGACAGGTAACTACTCCCTCCTTGGTGCAGTGGCAAAACATCCATCCCGCCATTACAGCAGCTCAGAACTTGAGGGGAAAGTCTCATGTTTTTTCTCAAAAGGTAGGCTCTGTTCGGTCAGTTGGGCTGATTGCAACTGCATGGATTCAATTCTGTGCCCGAGGCCACCACAAGGGATGAGCAACACTGCTCCAGCCAACTCATGGCTTTGTGCAAGCATTGCAACAGCTCTCCCACTCACTTTGCAGCCTCAGAAAATACAGTCTGTTGGAGACACCCATCTGGGGCCTATTCTCCCCAACAAAAGCCCTGACAGCAAAGCGGGGCTATTTGCTTAGTGTGTAACATGGACTGAAAAACTGCTGTGGAAACTTCTGGATTCAGCCAATCCCCATTCAGTCTCTGCAAAATACTGCAACCAGGGACACTGCCATGTGCATTTAGCTCATGCTGGTACCAACCCTTCTCTTCACTCAACAGTCAGTAACACTGAAGTAAGTTCTATCTGGGAACCATGGCTGCTTTTCAGTCCATGCAAGAGGAGTTGCATCACTTGTTTTCAGGCCACGCAGATGAGCTAAAGAAGCCACCCTGTGGCGCGGACAAGCAGGCTCCAGGGAAGCCTCAAGCCTGCTGTCCACAATCTGATCTAGAAAACAAGAGAGTCCTTAAAATTAGAAAGCAATGAAAATAACGTAGGCCCAAACTCAACCAAACATAGATACATCAATGAGTAATCAAGCCAGAGATCAGTACAATGAAAACAAAACACTCTCTCCTAGCTAAACTTCCTCCCTTTCCAGGAAACAAGTCTCCCCTGAGCTCACCCTGAGAAAGATCTCCCAGGCACTGCACATCCTGGCGGGCGGGCAGGCAGGCAGCAAGGCACCCATCCTCCTCTTCAAGCATAACCACCTCTGCCCCCAGGCCTCCCTCCTGCACTGCAATAACGAGGACTACCAGCTGGGGCTTGATGCCCAACCCCACCCTTTGATAGGCTCCACATGCACAACACCTGTGCAGCAGCCAGGCAGAGCTCATGTGAAATCAACAGAAGTTGTTAAATTCTATTATTTCAAGTGTCTTTGGTATAAAAAGTAGCCTTAAATCCCACCAAATTTTCTCATTGCTGTGATTTACCCTTACTTATCATTTTGTATAATAAAAAGAATACATAGGAAATGTTTGTGCAAGCCACTCATGAATATATGTAAAACAGGCATAAGAATAAGATGTTTTGAAATTCAAGGCCAGCAATTATCATCTGTGCTGGATTCAATGTTTTGTTAAACCAATGGGAAAAATTCATTTTCACCAGTCCAGAAATGAAAAGTGGCCCTGGCAGAGATCTTGCTCTTGGAACACCGTGTATTTTTAACACTCACCAGGGTGGGGCTTTGCCACCTGGATTTTATACTGTTTGTTGGTCTGCTGTTACTATGTGCACTACAGTGAAATATGCTTTTCTTACCAGATTATATGCAATTCTGCAACAGCATACCACAAGCTTAAGTAAAGGCATACAGAAGTAAACACCTCCTACAGATATGACCTGTCTTCTGCCCATGCATATATTTTAGTATGGTTCCCCATAAACAGTGATAATATCTTACTTTATTCCTAGAGAATTCTGAAGGACCCTTCCACATTGTAGTGAGCTCTCAGAATCAAATCCCAGAGATCATTTGTGGTTGCACTGAATTCTATGGAAAACCTCTAGTCCACAAAATATTATTCAGAAAGCAGTCAGAACCACATAAAACAAGATGCAAGCTCACCACGCTGATGAAAATAACTTGAGAAAACAAGGGCACCTTAGCAGACCAGTGCTGCTGAGGTTCTGCCTGTTAGTCTTTTCTCCTTTGAACCATTTTTTCCCTTCTCCCACCTTTCTTTTAGCTCCCTTCTCTCTTTCTCATGTGCTTTCTCACATCTTTCCTAGCAGCTGCTTGCCACTGAAAAATGACTTAAGGGGGGAATTGTGGATGACAGAGGCGCTTGCTATTTCACTGAACTACACAGAAGGAAAAACTCCCACTGCTGCACTTGCTAAAAACTTGTGTAACTTTGCTTTGAAAAAATGCTAGTGCTCATTCACTCTTTGTGCTTACTCTTTTACATTCTGATTTGTACAATTCAGATTAACGGCTTGATCCTACTTCCTATGAACAGGAAGATCAAAGATTTCCTTCTATTTGTGCTTCTAGAAACAAACTCTCATCACCTTTTTCACATAAGCCCAGATATTTTACATTATTTTTATAAAGCAAAAAATAAAAGCCTTTTTGTTCAAATCTGTAGACTCCACTATTTTAATATAACATAAAATGGTTTCCTGGAATTCAAAACTCACCTTTGCTAGACGTGCAATGAAGCAACACTATAGATAACACATGTTTCAGTCCCTCGTTCCCTTAATGTTTTCAAAACAGTCTGGTAGCTGTGACTAGCATGAGTAAACTTAAATGAAAACCGTCATTCCTCTTTCATATTTCTCTTCCCTTCTTTGGTCAACAGGGTACAGGCAAGACATATGCTGTAAATGCTAAAGCTCCATTATTCTACCTTAGAGGTCTGCCAGTAAAACCTGTAACTCATACAGAGAATGAATAACAGATGCAAACAACTCCTAAACAACCCATCAACTATGGGTGTCACGTAACTAAGCGATCACAGAGCTGAAGCCTCTCTTCAGTACTGGACACAGCTTCATTCAACAGCTGCAGTTAACAAATTCAGAAAAATCTGCCTGTTGGTAGTTTGCAGGCTATTAGGAAAGAGGACTAAAATCATCTGCGTCAGATAACTCAGCTCAATGCTCTCATGACAAAATCACAATAAGCAGAGCAAGATTCCCTGTCTACTTACTCTTCTGTGGTCTCACCTGTTCTTAACTAGTGGGGATTTCAGTTCTTAGCAATACCCAGTCACCAATGATGTTTTTGCAAAGATGTCTTCTCCTCTATATCTTTCTCAGCCAGCAGAGGTTGGGATCAGAAGTAGGCCCAACTTGGAATGCCTGGCAGGAAGATTTCTCTCTTTTGTCTTTGACACTTTCTTTTCTACCAATATGGGTGGTTCAATGCAGCAATAGGCACACTTGTAAGAAAGAGATGTGTGGCAGGCTTGTGCAATCAAGTTGCTTCACACTCCAGGAAAATGCTGTCCATACTAGAGTAACTGCTTGGGTCAGGGGGCTCTTAAGACAGGGACAGTGTTCATAACACATTTAATAAAGCAATACAAATAGCACCAGATTTCAGCATTTCTGTGAAACCTGTAGTATAGAAACCTGTAATATTCTTTGTTGCACTCAGTGTCATGCAACTCTGTTACAGGAATACAGCATCCATCAAGTACTGTAAGTAAGCTGAACAGGAGTTTCCCATATCTGGTGCTATATGTTCAGTCCTAAGATATTATATTGTTCAACATATAATGCAAATACATTTTGCATTCACGATTATGCCACAGGAAGCTTTGCTGTGATTTCTGTGCATTGCTACAATACAAAGGAACTTGTTTTCATCAGGCTCCTTTATCAGACCACTCTTTATTCTTACTTTTTAAAATCAGTTCAGGTTCCAAATCCTCATCAAATTTGGGGATTATTTCCAGATAGAATCTCAAAACCCACAAAATAACTCATAATGAAGTAAAGAACTATCCAGTAATTAGAGTTCTTCATACTTAATATCATCCCTTATAACAGTAATTTCCTGAAAACAGACAGCTAAAGCTCCTTCCATCCCTGAAGACTCAAAACAGTTTTTCTCTTGAGGTGACAGTTTAAACTGTATATATCATAGCAGTCAAAAGAAATACATGGGACCGTTGGAGTCCTTTATGTTTGATCCATGTTAAAAAATAAATAGTCAATCAAATACAGAAATTTTGTAACTCTCAGCTGCATTATCATACACGTTTCATCACAATGACCCTTTCAATATTTATCATTTATTACAGCAGAAAGATAACACTATATTCCAGTGAAAGTGTATAAACTTTGGAATGTTTTGGTTACATTTATTTTAATTAATTTTAGTAGTATCCTGGCATATTACTTCTCAAAAATTGAGTCATTTTTATTTTTTTTGTTCCACATGTAGCCAATGATAGCCCTTCCCTGCAGAGAATAGGAGTCTCTGCACATGAAGTTCGGATTGATTCATGGGCCAAGAATGGCCACCAGAATGTTCAAGCTCATTTGCAGTATCTGCTGAAATTCCCTGTAACCCATGGTCAAATTCACCTGCAAACTATCAACAAGGTACAAGAAGGCTCAGTGTGAAAATGAGGCCCCTCTATGAGTGACACAAGCATACTGCGTTTAGCAGTTAGAAGGAAAACAGACCGACAGTAATCACAGGAGACAGTAATCAATTTTCAGGGCTGAAATTTGAATCCAATCTCTTGGATTCTTTCCAACATCTCATTCACTAGAACGTGTCACTTCCAACAAGCATGGATCAAGATGTGGTTAATGATCTACTAGCAGAGGACTTGGTGGGCATCTGTGGAAGCAAGCAGAAGTTTCAATGCTACTTACCAAGAATTATGTTTATAATTTGCAGATTTAAAGCAATTTATTGGTTTAACCTTGTCTCATGTTCATTATAGGTTGCTGGATGTTCATTAACTGTTTGCTATCAGTAGCCACACCTAACCAATAACCTTCTGAGTGGACTGTAACCTGGCATAATCTTTGTCTGGTTTTCTAGAGAAGGGACAGCTGAGTGATCCAGGTTTTACACTGTGTCTGCACTCACTACAGATCCTCCTGGCCTTTTTCAGGAAAGTTTGAAAGTGGAGTGGACATTTTAAAGATGCTTTTAAACAATTTATTTAAAAGGGTATAAGAGAAAGATTCAACTTTGAGAACTGGGTGAGACCAGCAAGCAGAACTCAGTTGTTGTGTATTCTGTTTGACAGCAGACAACAAGGCAGACAGCAGAGGTCTAAGACCAAAATACTCAGCTTATGTGCTGTCACTAGCATGTGGGATGCTGTAAGGAATGCAGGAGAATCAAAGGCATTCAGCATTAGGGTATAAGCATAAACTAAAAAATAAACCTACCTGAAGCTGTACTTTCTTAATTTCACTGCTTGTATAGAGATTTTGTATTCCCTTCACAGTGACAAGACTGCGCTTAACAAATTTAGAGAGAAAAAAAGTGAAAGTTGCAACCTCAGAGACTTCCTAAGCTAGAAAATAACAGCGGCATCACAGATATTGCTGTCCAGTTTAGATTGAGGTAAATAATTAAATGTAAAACTTGCCAGTGACAGTCACTGACTGTCTGTTATATCACTTCATTATGCTTCCTTTTTTTTACCCTTCACTCTATTTTATACAAACAGCTCCAAAGCTTTCTCAAATTAAAGAAAATAAGTCAGCAAACTTTTCACTTCTCTTTTTTATTCTGTATAAATAAACTTGTACTTTAGCCACAGCAACTTTCACCTCATTCAGCCTTCAGATAACTCTGCCACTTTCCCCAGCGCATTCCAAGATGACTTTCGCAGTCAGTCAGGAAAATGCCTAGAGATTAAAAACGGGCAATTGAAGTAAAGCTTTGGTGCCCCTTAGAGCCAGTGTCAGTGGTGAAGAACACTAGGTTTTCTTTTATTTTTCATCAGTTTCCAGGGAGAGTAGTATCTTAAAGGAGATAACATGTCCAGTCTCGCCTTTTTTACAGGCAGGACTTCCAGAAACAATGATAGGAGCTGCATGAGCTCCAGACTGGGTCCTTACATATATCTTGCACTATGCAGGATATTTTCCAATAATTTCATATAGGAATCTCTTTAGAGATGGATACAGACCAATCTAGAAATGATGCTGTGTAAGTCTGCCCTTAGGTATTATTCCTCTCTTATCAGAGCAATGACAGAGCAATGACACTTTCAAAGCCTGTCATTTCCTCCACACCTCACAGACCCATATTAGCTTCCTTAAATTGCAATAGTTGGGGATCTGCAGAGTTTGGGCAAAGCTGGTTTTTCTCCAGAGAAAAACCTTACTGTTTTGAAGTCTTCACTATTGCCCTTGCATCCTACGTAAGGGAGTGGGTTGTGCAGCTGGTGCTCATGCAGAGCTCCAAGTGATATCACAAGGACCATCACGTGGAGCTCATGCACAGGATCAGCTTGCTAACCCCACAGAAAATGAGAAGTAGTATCTTTTTTCTTTTACTCTTGGACAACAGCCAAAATAAAAATATTGCTGCTGCTACTGTGTTATTTCATCTATTCAATACTATTTCAACACATAAAAATCTAGAATATTTTAACAGCTCTTCCAAAAGCAGTTTTTGCTTCCGATTTGTGCAAGCCTTATTTCTCACAGATGTGGCCAGTTAGTTTACCTGGTGCACACTTTCAAATATAGAAATGGCACAAATTCTGAAAACAATTTGTGGAGAAATGTCATGAATCAGCAGAAATACTTCAAATTTACCATCAGTATTCAGGTTTTGCTCCTGAATGAAACCACCAGAGTTGTTAATGAAAACATTGGTTTTGTTGGGAGAATGAACAGCTCTTGATATAAATGATGCATATGGCATACATTTAGCTTGCTCAGGAAGAAGGGGAACACTAATGTTATGAAAAGCCTGACCTTTCTCAGCTTCCACTTATTGTCCTGACTATATGGATTTGCTAAATCTCCTGCCTGCTAATTTTTGGCATCAGAGGTTTTTTCTCTGTTTTTGTTTGTTGATTGATTTGGGGGATTTTTTGTTCTAACTTCTCACTGCTACCCTTCCCTTCTCACCTAGGCCACTCCGTTACTCTGTTTCAAATAATAAATAACTCATGTGAGTCTGGTAGCCACCTAGTTGTAAGGAAGCTTTTAGTCTTTATCTCTTACACTCACATGCCCCTCCGCTGACACTCAGCACTGTGCTCTAGGTAAGGCAGGATGGAAAGTGCCGGTAAGAGGGTTAGGTGATGAAAAGATCCCAGCCAGCAGTTTGCAAGCATACGACGCTCGTGCATAGCATTATGAAGGCTCAGCCCCTGCAGAGGGATATATCCTACAAAGATAGTGCTATCTCCAACTGAAGGCTTGGTTTGTCATCTGGAATTCTTCTGTGTCAATGGGAAAAGGAAATTAATCTTGGAGAGGTGCATCTCACTGCCTATCAGGCCCTGGGCAGCCTGATCTAATGGGTGGCAGCCCTACCCATGGCAGAGGGGTTGGAACTAGATGATCTTTAAGGTCCCTTCCAGCCCACGTTATGCTATGATTCCATAAACAGTACATACTTCATTGGAACTGCATGGGATGGACGTGCACACATTAAAAGAAACTGAAAAAAACACATTGTCCATGGGAGCCATTAAAGCCATCTGCATAGGAAGCGCACAAGGGAGCACATGGTGCAGTGAGTAAAGGAGACTCCCAAAGAACTGTACACATCTCACACACCAGCACATGTGGCACAAACCACATGAAAGACGCACAGCGTTCCCTGCTTCCAAAACTGCCAAGACAAGCAGACATGGAGCAAATGGGAGCAACAATGTGGTCATAAGCATGCACTGCAGACACACTGGTAGAAGCGGAATGTCTGAAGTGCAACAGACAGCAAATCATCACTAAGCTTTGAACGCTGACAGAAATGTCTGTTACTCAGAGCTCAGGCCATTTTTTGAGGCCTTCAGCTTGCTGATGTCTAAACTACTTGTGAGACTTTTGTGTTTGGTTCCTTGTTGGGTGTTCCAAGCGGTGCTTAACAAACCCAATATGCCAAGGAGGAGGCTTGGAAAACCAAGCTGTCCATCAACATTTCCTGAACTTTCAGTTTCAGATGGCCTACAAATAATGTTAGAAGCAATGATTTTTTGCTAGCTCATTGCATCTAATGTTTCCATGTAAATACAAAAAAGTCAAAGTCAATCATGCTTGTGAAGGCCTAGGAAAAATGCAGTACTTTTTGTCTTTTTCCCTTTTTTTGGCAGGGAAGTGAATGTCAGTTCTTAATTTGAACACTATTTCATCTGATCCCACTCATTCATCATAAAGTGCTGCTGCTATCACTGCTCTGGTGTTATCACTGAAGCGGATCTTGATATTAAGGTGGGGTTTTAATCACTGAAGTTCTAACTTCAAGTTAGAGGAACTTCTGAAATAAACTCAATAGTTTAACTAGTTGTTATTTTGAAGATATAGTAACTTTTTTCCAAAATCTTTAAGTACTTTAAGATTTGGCATTAAAATCTACATATGAATTGACGCTAAGGTGATCTGCCAAAATATTCCAGTTAAGTTCCATTGGCAGTAAACCTGGCACATACACTGTAATTAGAACATATCTTAACTAGGGAAGAAATCTTATTTGCAACAGCTTCTAATGCTGTTTTTTCACTCAGTTGAATCTTGTGTACTTCCTAACTCTACATACTCTCATTGCAGAACAGAGCTCATTCTCAGAACTGGAATGTCTCTACCAAGATCTCACACAATGAATTGAGAGCATGTCCTTAGCACATCATTATAGAAAGTCCCTCATAATTCACTCTGCTCAACAGTTAGCAAGGGAAAAATTCAGTGTTTAATAACTTCTCATCTGAACCTAGTTTTGTTTTGTAACACGGTAGGGGACAGGAAATTATACCTTTACAAGTCGTAGGAGAAATTCTAGGAACAATTAAACTCCTGCTGCTGTTCTTCTTTTAACTTTAAGATACATCTCAGCAAAATAAGAGTTTAAATCTTGCTTTTCTGCAAAACTTAATTTATGATACAAGTTTTCCCCTTAAATAAGGCTTCAAAGAAACATTATACTGGTCTGCTCAATGCCATTTCTTCCCATCTGTGCTACCTGCTCTTCCAGTCACTGCATAGGTACCAGTGCACGTAATACCCAAAGGGAAGGATGTCTTCAAGCATAGCTAAAAGGTTGTACTGAGACTCTGAAGACAGGTGGCATTTCAAACTGAATGTGGAGCTTAAGTGTAGCAGAATGTAGGCCTTAATACGCTCCAGAATTTCTCTCCTTTTTTAGATCAGAGAAGCAAGACATAATGTTTACTTTGGTTGGCCACCAAAGTGAGCAAATACTGAAGTGCCTCTTTCTATTCCTTATGCAGGCAGGCAATCCTCAGTACATTCAAATGTACTCTTTAACTACAGATCTCCACAGCTCCCGAGTAAAAGTTTTACTCCTTGCTCCCTTGCTGTGTTTTTTCTAATACTAAGCCTGACATGCCACAGTGACAGCAAGGTGCTTCCCTCAGCATCCCAGTGCTGCCTCTGCCTTGGGATTCCAGCCAGAGCCCTGGCTTCCCACTGGGATGGCTACTGTAAGGATTCCTCATGTAAAAAAGTCCTTCCTTTCTTTACTCATCACATAGAAGAGTTCCCTAAGGAGAATCGAAAGTATCAGAATCAGTAAAAATACATAAACAACTTTGGCTCTAAAAATTTTCAGTGCAAATAAGAACAATGAGTAATGCATAAAAAACTGAGATGGCTTGTGGGGGAGGGATATCAAAGAAATACAGATAATATATTTCACTGAATAAAATACCAAGTTTTCACCAGTTAGTTGTATACATTGCTTGGTTTACAGTGCTTACAGTGTACATCTGTCCTTAGAAGTGAATATGAATACCTGTCATGCCTTTACTGAGTAGTCTTGTTGTGGGATTATATTTATTGTCCTTTCTGTTTACTTTGATGATTCTCAGAAATAGTAAAAAGTAATCAATTAACAATCTCCCTCACATCTTTGTAATCACAGTGTTAAACAAATATTTAAGTACCTTCCAGAATAAACCATATAGATAAAGCCTGTATGTGTACCCAGTTTGTCCAGCTCATTTCACTTTTTATATGCATACCTCTTTGGGGGAAAGAGGATTTTTTCAGTAAGAACCCGGGCCATTCCATGTCTGAACGACTTCCAGTAAATGTTTTATTCAAGTCTCAAATTTAATAGATTTTAGTTAGGGGAAATATCTGCTCCTTCAATTAGCACAAAACAACAAAAACAAAACAAGAAAAAAAATCAAAAACCATAAAATCAGCATGGTTCTCAGGTTCTCAAATGCGTGCATGACTAAGGTCAGTGGGATAAGTATCATTAACATCTGAGTGGAACAGTAAAACAAAAAAGGTCTTGTATACTCTGGATTGTGTACAAAGGAGAAGATTGTATACTGTGCGTAGTAGCTCAGTTTACACCATTAAACAACCTAACTTCAGTCCAGTTACGTCTTTCTAAAGAAGCTTTTTTACTAATTTTAATTTTATTTAGATTTTTTAGTTCCAGATTCCCCTCATGCAACATCACCTGTCAGAAAGCCAAACAGAATGGAAAAGCCAAATGAAAATAAAATTCTAGAAGTAGCTACTTCATCTTCTTGCAAATTACGAGTGGATTAAGAACTGAATAGGATAATAAGCAACTAGCGAGAGCACAATGAAGGGGAATTATATATCGCTGAGAAATCTGACAGTCATGGAAATTTCTGCTCAGTGAGATGTTCCTTAGCTTCATTACCCCAAGAGATGAATTAAATTCTGGCCACTATAAGCAGGATGCTCAACCAGTAAGTACCACATAGAATCACTACTGGTGTGCCTTTGCAACTCTCCTTTCACTCGTGGCAGCCAAACGCTGGAACCATTTTTTCAAGGGGCTTTGAAAGTTCTCTGGACAAAATATTACACAAAGAAAATATTTCCTGGAGCAGTGCAATTTTTGAATTTTAGGCTGCTTCTGAAAACACTGTGTAATGCTAGTGCTAGCTTAAGAAAAATTTCACTCATGCATTTATTTCCACAAGTCCTCTAATTTTCCATTCACCCCCTTATAATGATGTAGCTGATGCCATTTTGCTCTTATTGGCACACTTCTCTCACAGACAAAAGGAGTCATCTCTTTATGATGCATCTCCCCCCAATCTCTTGTCTCTCCAGTCAGTTCTTCCACCTCTTCCCTCAACAAACTTAGGCAGGGTCAGGCTGGCTTTGGCCAGAATGAGCCCACATCCTCTATGCTGTAGCGTTGACCTCCGTGAACAGTTCCAGAGCTGCTCCTGCCTTCTCCTCCTCCCTATTTACACATCTAATATGATGCCCTGACTGTGCTGTGGTAACACCCAGGCCCCACCACAGCTCATAAGGAACTTGCAGAAATACTGACCTTTGTAAGTGTGGAGGAGAGGCAAACACAGGCCAAAATTCAGAGCCCAACATCCTGTCTTGTATCATCTGACCTACAGAAATACTTCTTTGCTCAATCTTGTGTTTAAAAATGAGTCCTGAATTGTCAGGAGAGTGTTTATTATGTCTGCAGTAATACATTGCATGTTGCTTTGAAAGACCAAAAATTTGAGCAAAATCTTTGGAAGAAAATGTCTGCAAAACACTAAAAATCTGCAGTGGAACAATAATCATTTTCATTGTCAGAAGTCCCCTTTCATGAGACAAACAAGGAACCTCCTTTTAGCTTTTGCCATTGGCAATGAAAAAATAGCATTTTTGAAATAAATGTGCACAAAATGACCACGCTGTGGTCTGACCCAAAATCCAAGGCAAATTTGAATCTACATTTTTGAAAGACTTCCAGCTACATCTGAATTGATATTCCTAAAATATCCAGTTTGTGAAAAAAAAAAAACCTGACACAGTTTCAAAGGAAGTGCTGTGTGCATGATCTAGTTCTATAACACAAAAGTTTTTAAAACAGCAATCACTGATGCTGGCCTAGTAGAGAAGAAATACTGTCAAGTTAGCATTCTTAATGACTTCTCAGATTTGGCTAATATGTTTCGGCAATTAATTTTTTGCTTATGGAAAAGACAATCTTATACAGGACTACTGGACTTCAGACACTCAATCACAGCTGGAAGAGAGAGAATACATTAGTCATCTAATATCCATAAAATGTTCTCTCTCTTGTACATTTACTTATCTGTACAACTCCAGGGAATCAGCCCTGTTTCACTGTCATACGGTCAAGAATTCTGAATTAAGTGGACTGAAATTTCATTTGGGAAACTTAAGTTTAACTAACTTTTCACATTATAAATACATAATTATTATTTAGGCAATATTACATTTATACTTAGGTCCCGTTGATAAGGCAGAAACATTGTCTATAAAGCTACTTAGCATTTGTGGAGCTAAGAGGAGAGAAAGAGAGGAAAAGGGAAGGCATTAGAAAATTAAAAGACAAAGGAGCAACAAAAAGAAGGAAAAGTGTGAGGGGAAGAGCATTAATTCCACAGGAGAGTAATGTATTTCAGAAAGGGAAAGACTGAGAGGTTATTTACAACAATAAATTTTCATAGATAAGAAAAAAAGCCATGAGTCACAGTGACACAACATGATGGAATTTAATCCAGCTGTTTATGTCCTATGGCAACTCCAGATAAGTAATATCAAAAAATTAAATTTGGAAATCCAGATGGCAATAAATATTTTTCTCATCAATAAGGAACAGATGCCAAAAGCACTTTAAACACACAAAAATTATTTGACCGAGATCCTATCCTCTGCCTAATGCATGTTAAAGTGAAAAGTTGGACAAGACATTCACGGTTTCTTTTTTAAGTCACTTCACATGCTTCTCTTACTTTTCCTATATTTGCGTTATTGTGTTAATCCCCTCCTGCAGATTGAGTAATGGGTGCAGGCATATCCTTTATTTTATAACAAATTTTAAAATCTAGTATACACCATAGAATGCTATATAAGAGCAATTATGATCTTCGAGTTAACTGTCAGGAAACAAACACTACCTTTGTGTACCATAATAATTTTCTAGTATCATTCTGAATGCAAACACTTTAATGGACATTCTGGTCATTTTTAAATCTCTTTGGAGCTCTCAAAATCTCTGTCTAGTAAAGATAATTATTTTGGAAAAAAAATGGCTCCCATTTAATCAAAATCAGAACTTTTAGTTTTATAAAATTATATTTAATTAGCATTTTAGAAGAAAATAAAAAAAAAAGCCCTGACCAAAATAAGAACTAACAATGATGTTTTCCATTATGGAAAGGAGGAAAATTCCTTTCTTTATCAGATCCTGGAAAATTATCTGTTCACATTTGCTTCTGAAATAGCCTTGGATATATGCATTCCTGCAATGATATGATATGCAATGATAAAGTATTTTTATTCTTGATTTTGCCAGGAGTGAAAATAAAGGACTTTGGAAATGCATATGTAAAAAAAAGAGCACAAGTTAAGACTACATAGCCAAGCCTAGATGTGTTGTTTCCTAATAGGTATTCACATTCATAACCCTGACAGTGTTGACATTTTGGCAAGAGGTAGTTATGCATAAAAATTAGTAGATTAGTAGCTGCCCTGTGGATGTGTCATGTTCTTCCAGGCATGAAAATAAACTACTTCCAGAAAGCCCTCCCTTATCCATCATGTTAATTTCTATCATAAGCCCTATTTTAAGGGACAAGCATACACAAAGTGGTGCTTACACCTCGTGACAGTTCTTGGTGCAGTGTAGATATTCCCTGTTGTTTTCACTTCAGCACCATTTGTGAAAATTCACTATAGAGAAAAATAGCTGCCTGTACTATCAGTGTCACTAGAGAAGGGGAAAAGTACTAGAATTCCTAAATCCAGCTGTCACGGGAGACATAGAAGTGCCTGTTAGTTATGCCAAAGTATTACTGTGAACAGCCACAAGACTTTCAGTGGAGGCTACCAAAGTTAGCTTGCTGTACCAGTTGCAGTGAAACCAGATACCTCACCACTCCCAGTGGTAACATGTCAGCTTTCTCATCTGAAGACAGGTGAAATAATAAATCTCAAACAGAAAAATTTCATTTTCATATGGAAGACTTGCTTAAATAATAAATCAACCACAGAAATTTAATTGTAGGTTTGTCGTCTCTTCCCACTGAAAAATTCTGTTAAGGACAATACCTACCGCTGAGTACATACATAAGACTAAGAACTCACTAGTGACAACAAGAAGCAGAGCATTATCACGTTTCCTCTGACTCATCCTTCTGTCTTTGCTGTCCCACAGCTAAGTCTTAAAAGTCAAGGAATGTGTCCCAGAGATGGACCACAAGGGTGGCATTTCAGATCCAGCTAAAGAAGATGCCACTTACTAGTATTTATCAAGTCCCAGTCTTACTAGAAAAAAACATTAATAAATTAGTTGTTTGGGAAGTGCACAAAACTATTACAACTACTATCTTTCTCTCAGCTATTCTATGGTAAAAGTGTTGGGTGATAAAAAGAGCTCCATATGATATCTGAATTTATGAGAGCTCTTTAGACAACTTCCAGCAAACTGATCCAGCATTTAGGCTTTCAGATGAAAGCCTTCTGCTGGTATAAATCCATGCTGTTCTGCTGAGGTCAGCTAAAGCATGAGGATAAATGTACAGGACAATATTGTTGGATATAGTATTACGAGTCTGCCACATTGATATTTTCTCCGTAGAGAAAAAAGAATGGTGTCTAAAAGCAATCTTAGTGAAAGCTGAGCTACATAATCAACTTCATAGGAGGAAATATAAAGTATTTGCTGGGGAAAAAATTCATAATATGACAATGCATCACTATAATTTCCTACCTTTCCCATCTGACTATTTTGTATCCAAAAGCTTTCCCTTGACACTGGAAAGCTATCTAATTGAATTAAGATGCATCTATTCCTTTTAAATTGGGATATATCTTTACTCTCAAATATAATGCTCTAAGACCAACAATTTGGATGTAACAAACTCTGTATGATGTCTCTGCGATACTTCCTACAGTGCTTGCAGAAGGATTTTAAAGCATTTACCAAAATTACTCCTGCCTTTTTTTTCTTTAGGAATTTTACTTCCTATCGCAAATTTCTGCTTTTTTTAGAAGAAAACTTTACTTGCCTAAGTGTAGCAGATAGCATTTAACTGTCATATGTGCCAGTGACAGCAGGGTGTGCAAATTCTGCACACACACAGAAATCTAAGAGAAAAATGATCAAAGCACATTTATTCACTGTCTTTCAAACCCTGTTCTAAGAATATAAGCAACCGAAATGGTTTCTTTAGCCTCACCTTAACGTGAAAGATGCAACACAACTCAAGCCCATTATCAAAACGTGTGGATCAAGGAGATTAAGGCAAGACGGAAGAGGTTTGAAGGTTGAAATACATAACTGTGAAAAATTTCTTTGCATTTTGTATAACAGTATTATAATAATATAGTGTTAACTAGCCTTTCAACTGCAGCAGTTCAATGCTGCTGTGGTTTTCAGGCAGGTATAATGCAGCAGATGCCCTAGAAGCATATAGAGGGCCTATGCACACACTGCAGCACTTCTTTGCTGAACTTAGATGGCTATCTGGGATATCTGGCAGCAAAGAAAGTATCAATTAGAGCCAGGTCACTGTAGCATGAGTGAAGTTGGCTCCAGCCAGAAGGGAACTGTTCCAATCCCTCCTCTTTTTAATTGTTTCCGACATCTTGCGAAGGAAATAAAGCAACAGAGAAAAGCATTCTGCAACAACAACAAAAAAATCTGTTTATATCTCAAAATACCCTGGGGAAAAAGGGAGAGAGGATTTCTCACCTGTTGCTTATTACCAAGAAATGCAAAGAAGTCAATAAAATCAGTCTCTTCAGTTTCCATCTTTCCTTCTACTCTATACCCCAAAGGTGCACAAAGGCCCAGCACAAAGGCCTGAACAAATCACAAATAACTTGTTCACTGGGATGGACTGTGGACAGGCCCTAAAGCAAGAATTATGACAATTAATGTCCAGTAAGGGGATATGGGTTACGATATTGCAAGAACATCAAACAAAAAGCCCATCAAATGCATACAATATATCAGAAGTATTGTAGACAGTTTTAGAAACCAAAATATCTAAAATTATTAGCTAATATTAAATGACAAGGGACTACTTTTAACCACTAGACTCGAAACAGGGACACTATGCTGAGGAATTTTAAGAGGACAGTAAACGTTCCTTTTGCTCAGTCTGGAGAGCGTTACATTCTTTAGTACAGTCCTGTTTATTTGTTTACCTTTGCTAACATTTTGTGTGAAATCACTGATGTCACGGACTGATGCACAAATGTTTAAACTCACACTCCTGACCAGCTTGCTTCAATACAGAACCTTCCACAGCTTCTCTATCAACTAAGGCACAGCCTCTACACACTGAAGATATAGGGAGGAATTCATCTAAAATCTAGGTGTCTGGACCATACTAGATTTCCCTGTTAGCTCTATAATCAATAGAAAGAGACAGAACCAGTCAGCAAGCAAGTCCATCCAGCCATCTTAGGCACTTTTCTTTCAGAGATAAAACACTCACTGGTAGTATCCATCTCTTTCTATCTTATCGAAGAGAAGCCCAGAAAATTTAGGTTAGATGTCTAGCTTTCAGTTGTCTAAAACTAGATGTAATAAATCCCACTTACAATGCAATACTGTCAATCTACTAAAACACCAGTAGAGTAACTGGTATTTTTCTGTTTGAAGACTTTCTCCAGAATCTGAACAACTTCCTCTCTGCAGCTATGAGCAGATGAGCACATTACCTAGCAAAAGTATTTTTAAAGAAACGGGGCTGTCCCAGATGGAGAGATGGTGTCAGTGGTATTTAGTCTCTAAGTACCAAATTCTCTGCATCAAAGTCAGACCTCCATCTGAACTAAAAACACCAGTATTGTGTGTCCAATAAAGAATCATTTTTATGATTTAAGCTTCATTTTTAGAGGATGTTTTCATACTTCCACATGACTACCAAAATGAACTTGTCTGAACTCAATTTGATCTTTCATATTACTGCACTGAGATGCTTTAGTAAGACTGCTTCTTTGTGCTAGTAGTGCTGTCCCCTTAGAAACTCCTGAAACATAGAAGGGTCATCATAACTTCGTAACATCCATTGCAGAAAATTGTATTTGTGCGTCTGCTCTTCCCCAAAAGGCATTGCTCCATCAGCAACCACAAATGTCTGTGCATTAACATCCATGACATCCTTAACCTTTATGAGGCTGCAGATAATAATTGTTCTCCAGGCACAGAGCTTTCTGCAAAAAATGCCCATTATTATTCAGACTTTTTTCAGTTGTTTTCTGCCTTATGCTACTACAGTGGAAACTCTCATCTTTCTAAAAAATTCGAGAGAAGAAAAAAGGAGAGCAAATGTCACATATTTGCTATATCAACTCATAAAACCACAACACAGAAAAGAAATGGGTTTAAGCCAAAAAGGCTGGAGCCACATCCCGATCTGAGCCCTCCTACAGAATGAGCAGACTGAGATCCTCTGTTCTGGTCTGGATTCAATTCTGCTGTAGATGGAAATAATTTATACTGATTAAGAAAAGACTTCCCAGAAAAACACAACAATATTGAGTTCAAATTCACTATCTTTATGTGTCTCCAGCTCCATAATACATCTAAGAACTTGCAAATCTCACTGTGCTCCTCACAAGTAACTCTCCGGGGCAGAAGGCGGAACAGGCAGACTTCTCCATGGAACTCAAAAGCTATCCATTGAGTTGACAGATCAGCTCATTCACACCACCCTTTGCACTGCTTCTGCTCTAACCTTTGTCTTCTTAACACTCTCCTGTATCTGATTCTCAAACTAGAGAGCTGGTTGATCGTATGATAGTGCTGCTGTGCTGACGTGACTGACTGAGCGCTCTTCCTGAAGCCAATCAGATTTTTGCTACAGTTGTATGTTTCCCCTCCAAGATTTTTGAATCTTGGGGAGATTCAAAGATACAAAGGATTTGTATTGGCTAGTCAGTCTCCTATTTAATACACGTGCTACAACTCCATGCAGTTCAGAATTAGATCAACTTCCAGCAGATGGAGTCCATTCAAATGAGATATTGTTAATAGTATCACTTCTACCATTTGGTGATAAAAGATCTAACCCAAGGTAGGGGAATAGGGAATATTTTCTTGAGCAAGTATTTACTGATATGCTACAATCAACACTGGTTCTACTACTATCTAACTTGTCAGTTATTTTATAGTTCATTTGTAGAGCTTCATGTCTGTGGGTGGGAGTATTTCATTAACATAGATACAGACCTCTGGATCTGACTGGACCCCTTAAAACATCGTGCACTGCTGCAAAGAATACTCACAGAAAACAAAGATAAAACCAAGACTCTCCAGCATTATCTAAAATCAAAACTTGAATTATTTTAATCTTCTAAAAATTGGAGAATCACAATGCACTGGTTTGTCCCACAATTATTACATTAGGTAACACAAAGAGCACCTCCTGCCTTCAATATATTACCAAGTCAGAGAAGACCAAATAGTCACGTCATTCACCCTTCCCCCTCCACATTAAGCCTCCAAATTAAATCCATATGCAAAACTGTAGTATTCGTGATGTATCTTTTACTCTCAACTGACTTGTCTGTAAGGAAAAATAAATCACTGGAAATTGCAAGAACCTAGGTCCACTACAACTGAAAGAGTATCCTGGCATATTTATTTATTTGAACATCATTTCTTCAGAATAAAACCTGAAGAAAATAGCACTGAAAACAATGACTCATCTGATGCTATAGCCTGATTTAATGAAGCACATAGTGACAAATACAGACAACTATATCTGCACATGATTTTTCTATACAGCTGTAAAAACAATTCTTACCTCTGAAATGGCTATACCAGTCATACAAGTTGTTTGAGATTTCCTACGTCTCCTATGCTGAATTTACGTACCTTCTCCAACATTAACACACTGTGTGACAGACACTGGGATATCGCCAGTCATCCTCCTGCTTTAGACTAAGGATATATATATACGGGGAAGCCATAAAATGATCAGAAGTACTCTGCAGCAAATGGGCACTGTGGCAAGCAGATTTGTTCATTGATAGCTTTTCCAGAGCTGTGAGGCCTTACAAAAGATTTGGTAGACTTAAGCACACCTAGGAATTTACTGAGTCAGAAAAGGGTTTGGATTTCTCCAAATTCCTCTGGGAACTTTTCATGAGTCTCTTGTTGATTGTTCCCAAGCAAATCTGTAACATCATCTGCTTTCTTATGGTGGTGCAGATATTCATGTCTTGGAAATGCAAGCTGACACAAGGGATGAGGTTGAACTGCAAATTACAAAGCAGCTCATGGAAATATTTACATGCACTATTAATAATGATTTCAAAAATTAATACAGAAGAAAATAATAAGAAAAAAAAGACACTACCAAGCCAAGCGTTTCAACATAAAAACAAGCAGCTACTATGGCAATTGGAATAACTCCAAATTACCCAAAACTTAGAATTACTGTGTTTATTTTCATCTTCTGCCCTCTCCTAAAGCCTCAGTGCTATAAAGGCTGGAAGTTAAATGGAGTTATGATGGGAAGACCAACAAGCAGGCTCTGGCTTTTGCTACACTGGCTCCTGCTACATTCAAACCCAGTTTGCCCAGACAGGGCTCTAGCAGTCTGCAGCTACGTTTTACTTCTCTAAGGACTCTGAATTATCCTGTGCTTTTGTGCACTCCTCCCACACACAAGGTCTCATATGAGGCAACCTATCTTTTCTTGCAAAAAAGCTGCACAGAGATTCCCTCATGAGAATGTGTAATACTGATGCTGAATTGGAGAAGGATAGAATACAGAGCACCAAGAGACCAAGCACAAAGCCAGCATGAGAGCAAAGAGCAGAGCCTTTAACTGCAGTTCCACCAAGCACTATACGGTAGCATGGGACTAGGTCAGCTGTCTACCAGATTACCACAGCACTCTACAGATAATGGAATGCTAAGTAGACAAACAGCCTTGTTTTTTTATTTCATGTTTGCCTGTCCTTCAGGGGAAAAAAATTGTCAAGTTCAGCTCAGAACATGCTAGTTTTCCAGTACCACTTACCACACTAATTTCAGCGACTTTGCTTGTTCAAAACAATTCTGGATCCTTTGGAAATGATTCTGAAATTACCTTTGGGTAGTCAGGAAGGTTTACGGATAGATCTTTCCAATTTTCTAAATATAATTTTGAGCACATCCACCAATTATGACAAAATAACTGTCAGTACTATCAACTTACACTTCTACTGTGGCATGGGCTCTTCTATCCTAGCTGTATCTTTAACTCATCCAGAAACTGATTCATTAAGCAGACAAGACCTTGTGGAGGATGGTAACACTGCCTAACGATGCACAGTAACAGAATTTTCCATGACTTGCCAAATCATTGAGATCATGCTTTTTTTAAAATCAAAAGAAATGTTTTTGTACTAAGGGAAAAATATGTTAGTTCCACAATAGGCATTATTATAAGACAATGTCAGCTGATAGGGAAGCACTCTCTGGATTCTTGTTATTGCTATCTGAATCACTAATTGAATAGAAAGCCATTAACTATTTTCAGGAAGAGCAAATTCGAATTTTTTAGAATGCTTCCATTAAACCATAGTGTATTCAAAAGCAAGGTGATGCCCAGGTATATGGAGTTTCAGGCATATAACAAAAATGGGCTTGAATTTTCGTGTTATATAGGAGTAGTAAATTTAAAAGTGACAGCAGAAGCAGAAAGGACTGCATCTTGTTGGTACATTAATTCACTTAGTGTGGATCTTTAAACAGAGTTCCCACATCTCTTTAAATGATATTTCAATTGGATGAATATTTGATACTGCAACATTTAAGTAAATCAGAGAAGTTGCCTATTGGAAGTAATTTTAAATAATTGCTACTTTAATTTTGTGGGAAGCTCAGTTGGGAGGATTTTTGGCAAGCAGAAGAATTTGGGGGAGATTAGGAAAGGTTATTTTAGTCATCAGATTTGCAAAAATCTCCTGCATTAGGAAAGCTTAGTTTTGTTGCATTCGTTTGGCTCGTCTCTACTCAAAAGAGCACCAAATTTCAAGGGCACCTGTTGAGCTTTAGGGAAGTTCCTGTCTGATTATTTATGCATCCTAAAGGGGAGAGAATGGATGAGTGATTCAGCACAACATACTAGCCTAAAACAAAGACCTCTGTTCTTCCGGCCAAGAAGTGGAGTGTCACACAGGAGCATGCAGTATGGCAGAGTCCTGGCTAAAAGCTCATGGAAGCCAGTGGGAGGTTTCCTGTGGCTCTGAGTGGCTCTGAAACCAAATTCCTCTCTGTTCTTCAAATATTCTAACCCTCCCTCCAAGCTGACATGTCAGCAAGGAGACATGTCAGAGAAGCCCAGCAGAGCATCCAGCTATGCCAGGGCATAAAAAGCTTCAGGAGTCCCCAGTCCCCTTACTCATCTTGCTAGGCATTTTTTTTTTTCAGTGTTGATTTTCTCCTGTTTTCCAGGATCTTCCTTGGTAGCGTTATTTGGATTTAAAACATTATGGAATTACAATCATTCCACGTTTCTGCCTTGAGGACAACTAAATGCAAAGATATGTTAACAAGATTCATAATCATATGAACTATATGGAGGAAATTATGGGGAAAACTGGGACAGTGATGCAAAACTCACTTTGTGAAAATCTGCTGGGTATGACTTTTAGTTTTCTATGAATATGCTGAAACCATTCTTTAAACTAATGCTTTTATCCAACAGCCACTTACATCTGGGGAGTTTATAGGTCTATTATATGCCTTGCCAAGAATACTGTGTTCACACTCAACTGGTTTCTATGATATTTGGAAGGACAAGAGTGTAACAAAATTTAGAGTGTAGCTGACAACTGCCATCTACTATGTCAGGGATCTGTATTTTCTCTTCCCAAGATAAAGAATATTCGTGATATGAGACTGCAAGGGGCCATTTTGAGGGTGAGCTGGTTGTTAATTTAAACACTAAAATCTAGCTATAAATCAGCCCAAAATCGCATCTCTCAAAGTAAGCATTGGAGGATAACAGGAAGGGGAGAGGGGAGATCCTGACTGTAGGCCTGTGACACATTTCTAGGTGAAGAACAACAAGGATGAAAAGCCACGCTGAGCACAGGCAATGATTTGTCCGAAGAATAAGTTTATACTGCAGCCCAGAACAGAAATGGGATAAATGTGCCAAATACACCTTTGTATTTCCATAGCTGCTATCAGAACTCAAAACATAAGGCTCTCTCTCCATATTACAACTGACTGTGATGCAAATTTTCTGCAATGCCCTCCAGTTTCATGGGCCAAGGAACAGGCAGAAGAGAAGGAGGTTCACCTAGGCACAGAGCTTTACATTGACCTCTTTTGCTCTGAAAACCATTTTTCTCCCTACTCAGGTCCGCTATTGGAGAGTGAAACTTGAAGAGCTGTTTTCTTCTGCTCTTCAAAACCAGTTTGACTGGACTTCAAGATGACTCCCAGTATCCGTCACCAATGGGGCACAGTCATTACCTCAGGCTGATCTTTTACAGAACTTGGTCTCTGCTGTTTTCTTGGCAGTAGTGCTCAATCTCTTTCCAGCTCAAATAATCTGCCAAGCAACATTTCACCACTGCTGTTTGTTATGGCGCGCAAACAGTCCTGAGTTTTTGTGCCTACTGTGCATGCCAGGCCCTTGTGCTTGGGGAAAATTCTGTGGGACTCAGTTCAGGCTCAGTGATTCTTGCAAGGTAAACAGGGCCACAGACTATATCCTAACGAGCACAACTGGTCCAGGAATAACCCCACTATTTCCACTACTTCTTCAGAATGAAAATTAAAGGAGATGGGATGGGTGGAGGTCAGGAGCAAAAATTAACATCTGACAGACATACTCTTGCTGAACCAGTGCAACATGGTAACATGTTGTGCGTGTATGTGATTGAGAGGATGCACACATCCTGCAGAATTCTGGAAAAAAAAGTTTTATAGCTGCAGAAAGTTCACCATGAAATCTGTGAATATTGAAAACAAAATGAAAAGCTGTGGGACTGAATTTCACCTTTCTCTGGAAATCATCAGCCATGATATCTACGGCACCTCACCAAGAAAACTTTTAGCTAATGCCTGGCATTTCATGATCTTAATTCTGTAAACCTAATTTTGACCAGTGTAAGATCCTGAATCAAAATTCTTTCTCTATATAAACAGCAAATACCCAGCTGAGGTCATATGTCTTCTATCTTCAGCATATCACTTCCTTTACCAGGGATAAAAGCCAAGTTTCTTTGCTGGCCAATGACAAAAGCTGCACATAATTTTCAGACGCTTAATGCATAAATACTCAGTTGGTTCAGAGAATGTCACACGGGCCTCTTCTCTAAATTAAGCCATCTCATCCTTTGAGTTACAGAAGACTAGAGCAACACTTGCTGTCATTAATTCATGAAGAAATTTCTGAGTTATTAAGAACAGTCACTTGTTCAAAGCAGACTTTTCAGTGCCCATGTAATAACTGAATTGAAAGACAGCATTTTAACCATCAACTATCCCATAGTAAGGTCAAAAAATACATGGCTAGAGGAAATAGTAAAAGATATTTGTCTTTGTCACACTGAATGCTAAATGATACCATTTGAAATAGTTATGAATGTTAGTGCGTATTTGTCAGTTTATTTATAGCTAAGCTAAGGAAGTTCGATGATGCTACACAAGGCATTGCAAAGGCCTGTCTGCCTTGGGGACAGTATACCAATCTGATCACTTATATCCAGGACAAATTCCCAGATGAAAGTTTCTATGACGATACAGAGAAGAGTAAACCTGGAACATATGGCATAGGCTACAAAACAGAACCACACTTGGTTCAGAGGGTAAGACACTGGACATGAGAAAGAACTATTAAAGCTGAATATGGCCAAAATGACAAACTGCCCAAGAGCTGAAAATGAGAAGAAGGTTTCTAACCAAAGTGAGATTCTGTAACCATCAGCGTAGCGGAGGCTTTCTAACTTTTCTTACTATAGAGCTTGAAAAATGACATGTATAGAATCAAAGAATCATAGAATGGTTTGGGTTGGAAGGGACCTTTAAGATCATCTAGTTCTAACCCCCCTGCTATAGGCAGGGCCACTTCCCTCTAGACCAGGTTGTTCAAAGCCCCATCCAGCCTGGTCTTGAATGCTTCCAGGGAGGGGGCATCCACAACCTCACTGGGCAACTTGTTCCAGTGTCTCACCACCCTCACATGTAAGAATTTCTTCCTAATACTTAGTCTAAACCTTCCCTCTTCCAGTTTAAAAACATTTCCCCTTGTTCTGTCGCTACCTGCCCTTATAAAAAGTTCATCCTCAGCTTTTCTGTAGGCTCACTTCAGGTACTGGAAGGCTGCTATAAAGTCCCCCGGAGCCTTCTCTTCTCTAGGCTGAAGAGCCCCAACTCTCTCAGCCTGTACCCATTGGGGAGGTGCTTCAGCCCTCTGATCATCTTCATTGCCTTTCTCTGGACCCACTCCAACTGCATGATGCATTTCTTGCATTGGGGGCGTCAGAACTGGACACAGTACTCCAGGTGGGGTCTCACAAGAGCAGAGCAGAGGGGCAAAATCACCTCCCTCGACCTGCTGGTCACACTTCCATTGATGCAACCCAGGATATAGTTGTTCTTCTGGGCTGCAAGTGCACATTGCTGGCTCACGTTGAGTCTTTCATCAACTGACACCCCCAAATCCTTCTCCTCAGAGCAGCTCTCAAGCCATTCTCCACCCAATCTGTATCTGTGTGTGGGATTGCCCCAACCCAGGTGCAGGACCTTGCACTTGTCCTTGTTGAACTTAATGAGGTTGGCATGGGCCCACCTCTCAAGCCTGTCCAGGTCCCTCTGGATAGCATCCCTTCCCTCTAGCGTGTCAACTGCACCATTCAGCTTGGTGTCATCTGCAAACTAGCTAAGGGTGCACTCGATCCCCCTGTCCATGTCACCTACAAAGATGTATGCTCCTAGCAAGAGCCAGCAACTGGACTCCATCAGAATTTAATTCCAGACACACTTCTATTTAAGATAGTCACCATGTAATCACATGAACTTGGAGTACAGACCAAGGCTATAACTTTCCACTTCTACAGGGAACAGTGCTTTTCCTTGTAGGTGTGCCCATCAGAAGTATTATCACAGCTTTCAGAGCATAGCGGTCTTAAGCACAAATAAACATGGCAATATAGAACATAGCAAACACTTGCTAAAACTATCTACTAGGACTTCAGATCAAAAGTTTCCACCTCCAAAAAATACTTTGACATTTACTTTCTAAATGATTTTGAAAGTCAATAGATTAAAGCCATAAGTCACATTAGATCATCAGTGCCACAGAAAAATTCCACTAAAGACAAGGAAGGGCAATGTTTGAAGGTAGTTTTCCTATACCAAAAGGAACAGGTAAAAAAATAGAGGAGGTTTCAGTTACACAAACACTTTCTGACCCTAAGGACTTCAAGCATTTTAAAGAATTTTATTCTTACAGTCTTCCCTCATCTTACATGTTCCCATATCCTTTGAATGTATACCAACTTCTAACCCAAATTTAACTTCAAAACAGACTTCTATTTGCAACAATAACCTTGACTTAAAAAACATAATATTATCCTGCTCAATTTACTAATAGCAACAAAAACCAATTAATGATTGACACTGTGCCAAAATAAAAAGCTGAGTTTATTTTGCAGAAAAACCCGTGAAAGGCTTCATAAAACTGCAAACAGTCTTGCTTAAAACTAAAATTAAAAAATAGCAATTACATTTACCCCTCAAACAAATTACAAGTGATAGCATCATATGCTAAACCTGACCCCCCAAAAAAAAGGAAAAAAAAAAAAAGACTACCAGAGGAAAAGTAACTCATATTGTTCTTTAGCAACACAGCAATTGTTTGTTCTTCTGGTCACTGCAACACACAACTACTCTACTCTTCATGTGATATGACATATTCATACTGTCAGTGACACTCCTCCCATCTCAAGGGGATTCTTTTGTATTTCTTTCTCCATTCTTTTCAAAAACAAATATTTGCTCCCATTCAGCACCTCCTGAGTGCTGATCCCAAACACTTTTCTAGGAAAGTATGTTCTAGTGTATGTTCTTTTGTATGAACAACTTCTACGCTAATCTACTTTCTTTCCCCACATGACTGGATTAAAGTTTTATGGGGCCTAGGGTAAAACCAAACAATAAGAATAATCTTACTGTCATTGTCACTAAGTTTTACAGTGATTCTGTTGTGTTTTTCCTCATTTATTTCATCCTTTTCCTCCTCCCTTCTTTAGATAATTAATTTTTCTACTTGTCGTCCCTCAGTCTAAAGTCTTCCCTGCTGTTCACATGAAAGAGTGTAAGTTACTGACTGTTGAAAACTTCAGCTGAAACGCAGCCAGGTCAAGATGAGGTTATATAAAAGTCTAAAGGCAACTTTTTTAGGTCACATTCTCAGCAGCACAGATTCTGAAAGTTTCAGTAAGCAGACTGCACTTAACGCTCTAGTTGACAGTATTCATTCCACTAAGAGTGTCCACAGACAGTTTTTCAACATGTATTTCTACCATGCACCTATAAGCACACCCTAAAGCACATGCAGTACTGGTATCATTCCCAGACTACCTACATAGCCAAGCACTTTTTTGTTCTCATGCACAGAGAAGAAGAAACTTCAAAGTAGCTTTTTTTTTTTTTCCCCACAAAATAATTTTAAAACAAAACTGCAGGGTTATTTTTTTTGGGGGGGGTGGTTTTTTAGTTGTTTTCTTTTCTTTCTTTTTTTCCCATATGGAGATGATCCAGTCTTTGAAATGATAGACAAAATGCCTTGTCATTCTAACCACTTTATACTGTGCATGTTTGTTTCCTTTCCTAAAATCATTTCATGTTCCAACTCTGACTGTGAGGAATCTCCAGTACACAAAAGGTATTTACTTTGCTTTTTTCCCTAGTAAAATGACCTTTCCAGTATTTTGGTAAAGCATTCTTATGACTGGAGACTTATCTAAATGTTTTAGACTTGAAACCCCTTGGGAACGCTTGGGCTCTTGGGAATGCATTCTGTTTGGTTGCAAATCCTGAGAAAACATGTGCATTTGCTCATAGCTGCGAAAATTAAATAGAGCCTGTGAATGTAGGCGTAAATGGATCAGAAGAAATCAAAAACATAGCTCTAACACTAGCTACAAAACAGATCTTTCAGAGCAAATTACATTTTCCATGTGCATTTCTTTACATAAAAAAGTATATACTCACATACTACATGGCTACAGATACACATTTTTATCTCATGATGGGTATGTTCATAAGAATATTACAGCATTTTATGGGTTTACAGTGTCTCAATACAGACTCCACTGAACACCATTCGCTGTTCTGCATTAGTCTTTTCAGATCATTTGGTCTCACCAATGACTATATTTTTATACTATATATCATGCATCCAGACATAGTCTTTGCTGAAGTTTCAGTAATGAGTTCCGTCCCCAGCCAAAAATAATCTCCAAAGAACAAATTCTTTGCTTACTGAAAACTTGGAAAGAGAATGTAACACAAAACAGAATATAAACTACATGAAAAGAGATAACTCTGTCACTTGATCAACAGGCCAGAAATGTTCACCATACCCATAGACGTCAGCTTTCTGGTCTTATTAGATTAATGCTCCAGTGCATTTAGTTCTGGGGTCCCCAGCACAAGAAAGGTATGGAGCTGCTGTAGCAGGTCCAGAGGAGGCCATGAAAATGCCGAAGGAGCTGGAGCACCTCTCCTACGAAGAAAGGTCAAGGGAACTTGGCTTGTTCAGCTTGGAGAAGAGAAGGTTCCAGGGAAACTGCATTGAGGCCTTCTAGTACTTAAAGTAGTACTTCTGGTACCACTTACCCCTGTGCACTGGCACAGACTGACCAGAGAAGCTGTGGATGCCCTATCCCTAGAGGTGTCCAAGGCCAGGTAGGATGGAGCCTTAAGCAGCCTGATCTAGAGGGTAGCAACCCTGCCCATGGCAGGGGTGTTGGAACTGGATGATCTTTGAGGTCCCTTCCAGCCCAAGCCATTCTATAGCTCTATGATGATTCCATCATTTTCTTAGCATAACAAACATCCTACAGAAACACTCAGGGAAAAAAAAAAAATCCCAGAAAGAGCTACTCTGATAGTCATTCTGGATCAGAGTCCAGATTGTTACTACCACCCTGCTATTCCTGCCCTCAGTAGTAACCCTCTATACATCTACATATACCTCCCACAAAGACCTGGCAGTTATACCTAGGTCATCCAGTTTAAATGGGCCACAGCAAGATACTGAACAGAGAACGAAGATCCAGAAGCCCACAACCAACCCAATGAAATTTTGGACCTAGGATTACAACTAATTTCTGCTTTAAAAATATGACTGATGTAGCAGAAATGCTAAGTCACAGCCTGAACCAGTGATTGAGCACCTGATGGGAAGGCAGGGCCAACCCAGGGGAGCTCAGGTGCAAGCAATGTACCTGAGTGACCAGAAGGGGTGGATCCTGGCTGCACCCCTTCCCAGACCTCATTTAAGGGTTGGCAGTAGTGGCAAGGGTATCTTACTGGAGATCCCTGGATACCTGAGGCTTTCTGAAGGTAAGCAGTTTCTTTCCCTTTTTTTTTCTGTACCTATGGCTGTTGTATTTGAGCAAATCCTTGCTTGCTGTAGCCTAGGACCTTGCTCCTTTGTTGTCATTGTTGCTTTTTCCATTGTGTTACAACTGATGTACACAAAAAAAAAGCAACAGCTGTGTAGTTATTATCAAATCCTTAATCCAAAATATTTCCCTTTGTAAGGCTTTTTATAGGAGATAAAAACCTCCAAGTACAAAAATTTCACATATCTTAAAAATTCCTTTAAAAGCCCCTTTCTCCTAAATAGTCCTCAGAGTTCTTTTCAGTTCTTCTGTCTTGCAGGAACCTCACTGGGCCTTCAGTTCCTGGCCCTGGTCTCATAGGGTGACCTGCAGAAGCTTCCAATTTTGCTAATGCAGTTCAGCTGATTGTCCTCATCCTTTCCAGTGCTAGCTGTGGTTTTCTTATACTATTATTTCATAAATATCATAAAGATCTAGTACAACTAATAACATTCTCTTGTTGGCTTTTGATTATCTGGTGGAATCTGTGAAAGTGATCTGTTATTTGACAGAGATATAACTCTATCAACCCCTTTAAATTCATAACAGCATCTTATATTTGACATGCTATATGTACTTTGTGATAGATCCAAAGTTTGTACTAAGGTCCTCATTAAAGAAAGGGGGCAGTCTGAGGTACTGATGTGACTTGCCTCATGAGGCCATGCAAGTGAACAGCTATGGCCGGAAGTATAGGCTGTCTGTGTCCTTTGTCCTGCAACATTATTCCCTTGAGTCTTCTGCTCTTGATTACTCAAGCTCAAATTTTCTTACTACCTACATCAATTTGCAGTTATTCATTTTCATGTAATAACTTTGTGGTCTTTTGTCTGATAGACAAATTTATGTTCTATTAAGTGCTTATGCAGAATTACACAAGCTGGGAAGGCAAAGAATTCAGTGCAAAACTGACATTCCAAAACATGGTAAGCTTCCTACTGTAGAAATAACAATGGTAATTGAAGAGTTCTGAAATCATAGATGTTTTAACTGTGAAAAAGAAATGAATGAAAATGCTCTTGGTGCTGCTTGCAACCTTGCAAGATGAAAAAGCTGCAAGCTAGTGCTCTTAAAGCATCATTTACAAGGAGAAAGTAATAAGCCAATGGGCTCTAAAAGCAGACTAATTACCATACATAAGTTAGCATTCCCCCTATAAATGTATCAATGTATGCATTGCAAATACTGCCAAAACTTCCTTTTTATGGTTACAAGTGGTACGCTAATTAAAAACCCCATAACCTTTATGCACATGCTTTCTATACTACAGCTGCACATATTCAGTTATTTAGTCCCTGTTAACCTATCAATACACTCAGTATCTTGTTTGCATATGATGTTCAGGACACAGTGTCTTTGCTGTCAGATTAAGATGTGGGTAGCATCTTTTCCCATTTTTAAGGATGTCATTAAAGAAGAAAAATACCATACTGATTGACAATGCAGTATGCATAAAAATAATCAGATAGCGATACAGCCAACAGCAGTGAGCTCTTCAGGGTTGGAACTCAAAATCAGGGTCTGAACTGGTACAGCAACATCCAACTAGTAGCACATTGTAACTATTCCAGCTTCTTAAGGCTAACACTCTTTCACAACCTCATGGCCATGCAAGTTAAGATGCAAAAAAGCGTATGGAATTCCTATCTCCAGTTTAAATTCAGATAATTAGCTAACTGCTTCCAAAATCTGGTGACCCAAGCAGGTCAGAGAATTTCTCCACAAACAGACCTTTCCCTAGCATATCATAGGCAGTGGGATTTTGATTTGTTTTCTTGCTTGTGTTTTTTTCCCTCCAGCCTGCATGGGCTACCTGACCTCAAATATCTTCCAACAAAAAAAATGAAAGCACAAAGGCAAATGCCTACTTCTTCATGCCAATCGCACATTCCATTGCCACCTTAGTTTCTGTCTTCCGAAAGTTCTGATTAAACATGACTTCCTACTTGTTCACAGATTGGTCATTCTGTACAGAGTACTGCTGACTCAGAAATAAACATCTTGTCAAATGTAAAGCTGCACAGCTAAATTTATTTAGCAGTAGACAGGCTGCTTCTAGTATGTGGTGAACTGAAAAGCTACGTGCTGATTTATTAACCCCAGAAACTAAATATCATTCTGATTTTAATCTTTTTGTCTATTTTTAGTTAAAAGCAGAAATACTCTTTAGTTCTCCTTGGATATATATTTATTAAACACAGTATGTATGTGTTTTATCTGAATATGTTTCAGTAATTGAACTGAAAGCTGTACTTTAGTCCTGGTTTCTGGCTGTTGTTCACATTCTAAAATGTGTTCTAGCAGCTCTGGTTTTGTTGGAGCTGTATGCTAAATAACATTCTCTCTTTAGCATAGCAAGAAGTTGTTCAGAACCGCAAAGCTAGTATTTGGTTTTGCTAGCATTCTTAGCTCATGGAGTATGTTCATAGAAAGGGCCATAAGGGGCAAATATGTACGATGGAGTTCACACAGAGCCTACAATTTACCAAGAAAGTAAATTCAGTGGTGAGAGAAAAGGAAAAATCTAGAACTTAAAAATGTCCAAGACACTTCAGATCAAGAGTAATTCTTTAAATCTGTGCATGCCTAAGAATATGAACAAGAATATTAGATGTGCATATATGCAAGCAACAATTAGTGATCTATAGGAGTTCCTCTATATTGATGAATCAGCTTTCAAACATGCTTGGCACCATTTTGCAAAGGGAAGCTTCAGGCAAGTAAAAGCCCCTAAGAGAAAATTCCAGTTAGTATCTCCATATTGTAGCGTTTATTGCTTGCAAAAAATGTTAAACTGCCAGTGTAAAGCAGTACAGTGCTTTATCCAGCCACTGGGGACAGAACTGAAAAGCAAGATTTAGTGTTTGTCTAAATGGACAGTGCAGATGGTCTTCTGCTAGCTCCACACACACTGAGCAAGCTAGACATGCACCAGCTGTGGTACAGACTGCAGCTAATAGACATAGCTGCAAACTGTATATTTTACTTCAGACACTTTGCCAAGACATAAGATTATGTGCACTTGTAGCTATAGATACTCAAAATACATTCCACTATCTGCCTTGGCTTGATGCCTTCAGAAAGGTTCCTTTGGTCAAAATTTTCTGAACACCCTTCAAGTTTGGATACCTTCACTCCTGCAGAAAATTAGACTTAACAGATCTGGCTGATTTAGCTAAGACTGGTTTGTGGAGGCACAACTTGGACTAGCTTGTTTTGAAACTTATACTAGTACTAATAGCTCTAATTTTAATCCCTGTAATTGAATAGTACAACCCTTCAAGTATTTAGAGAACATTCTTAGGTGCTTTTACATTATTTACAATAATATTGATAATTTCCAAAAAGACTATAAGCTCTTCTGGAGTACTCTAGATAGGTCTGTCAGATTCTCATTTCTCATATACATTGGCAAAACTGGCTAAAATCAAGCTCAGATTCAAGACTGGTAGGGTAGAGCTCTTCATAAGCAAGTAACAAAGGTGAAACTCATTATGATGAATGTACTGATCCTTCTGTACTGAGGAGCAAGAAATCAAACACAAAGTGAAAACAACTGGCAAGGCAACAAAAAACATTACAGGACTTGAGGCCTATATTAAACTGAAGATGGAATACAGATCAATGATATGACATTGCGAAACTAAGGTTAAATGAAAGAAAAAACAGACCACTGTCATGCCAGCATATGCCATTGGGATTATTCTATTTAAAAGAGAGTCATCATTTCTCTTTGCAAGTCTTAAGGCTTCAGCTGGAATGCTGCATATAATTCTGGGTACCATGCTTTTTAAAAACGCTAAAGAAAAGCTGGATAAGGTCCAAAGAGGAGAATAAGGTTCAGAAAATGTGGCTGATGAAGAAACTGGTTTTATTTAGTCTAGCAGACTGAAGAGAGACACAATAGCAGGATTTCACATGTACAAGATTGCTTGTAAGGGAACAGCGACCAGTTTCAATGTCCACTGAGGAAAGGACAAGGAGAAATGAGTTTAACTTGCAAAAAATAAAACTGTATTATGGAAGCATCTCTACAAGTAGAGAGGTGTAAGCAAACTGCATGGGAAGACTTGCCTCAACAGGTTGAGCAATTACTGCTTAGGACAGTCTGCTAGACTTGAGCCTGGTTAATTGCAGAAGACTGGATTAGACTGACATTCACCTGAGATCTGCCATTTTCTACTTTCTCTTACATACTAGTTTCATTCTAAAATACTTTCTACAGTACTTTTACACAACCAGGTAGTAGCTTGTGTTCTTTTGTACTTGTTTGCCATATTGTGCATCTCCCCATCTCTTCTCTCTACTCTGAGAAGCCCTTAGCAATCCCAGTTCCCTTTCACAGTGGCAACCTCATCTATCCACTCTATGTTCCCACTTCCCTGCTTGCTTCACTTATGTATTGTCTAGGTAGAAGGAAGCAAATGCTGGGGCTGACTGAGACTACCTGTAAGTAAAAACTACAGTTGGAGCAGCTGACTGCTTCGTAGAACAATCTGTCTGACATAATTATCTGGAAACTTGAGTTGTCTCTATGCAGCTGCCAATTTTCATGTGACTTACAAGAACTTCCTTTCCTTACCATTTCCACTCTCTGACAGATTTTTGACTCTGAAAACTAACTTAAAGTTATTAGGTGAGGAGGGAACAGTGGTCTTCTATGTAGGTATAGACCTATAAGCATTCAGCATGATCACATATGCCTCATTTCCTTTGGAAACATGGTGAAAGAATTCTACCCCTACGAACTCGACTTCATTCAAATAAATGATAAAATAAATTTGGATGCCTACATTCCTAGTAACTGCTGCCTCTGCTGTGCTCATTCACCTGAGGTGCTCCTTAACAAAGGGAAGCTATGAAAGAGTATGCTAGGCTGCATATTTAAGTCCCCAGTGAATCTCACAGGTGCTCCATGGAGAACTTTCTCACTGAGTGAGAATACAACTAGGAAGAACTGTTTAGAGCACTGCCTGTTCTTTAGATCCTCTTTATAGACCAAGTCTTTAGCCTTCAGAAGGCCATTCAAACTTTTCCTCTCCACAGGTTAAATGATTTGGTTTCTCTAATGTTACTGGGTGTTGCCAGATAGAATATCTGAAATAGGACTAAGTTCTGTTTAAGTGAAAATGCCCACAGCTGTACAGTGGGAAAGATGACTTTTATTTTTGCAGTGTAGAGAGAAAGGTATGTGTTACACATCACAGTTGTTTATCTTCTGGATGACTCTCTCCAGAATGGTTTGATCTACTCCACATGCTGTGTGATCAGGCAACAATGCAGTATCAAACACTGTAAATGCAACTTCCTGGAAACTTCCTCCCATTTCCAAAAGTAACTATGTGGAACGATTTGGCAGACAACTTTAAATCACTGTATGAATTGTGCTATATGTGATTTGAATTTAGGGGATGTGAGTCACAGCAGACTCTCATAAATAGAGCAGTATAAGAACCTGACCCTGAAGAACTGTCTAATTCATGTGAGTCAGTCAACAGGGCTAATGACATATGAGTAAGGCTTTGCAGGATTCGACACTGCTGTTACGACCTCTGGGATAAAGAAAAGGCCAGGCATAATCAGAAACTGGAAGAAATGTGCCCGTAACTTCTATGCATTTCCCACCTCATGTATGTAAAGTACACAGCTGCAGTTCCATTAAGTAGTAGAGTCCACGGGAGTTTAAACTGGGGCGTGTCAAGGCTTCTAAGTTATAAACTTCATAGATCACTTTATATGCTCAAAATAATCTGTTGGCAAGACTTCTTACTTCCCAGCCCCCAAGGCATTGTTGGTAATAAAAGCCTGCAAATAACTACAGCAAGCAGCTTTGTTATTCAGTTTCCTTCCTCAACATGAGAGAACTTCTTCCAGTCTGTGTTCTTCCTGAAGTGTCTGCTGTTACCCGCACTTGCGCACTGTGTAACAGCTGCTCTGTCAGACCCCTGCAGACCCTTACAAGGAATAAGGGAATGACTAAAAGCCAGCACTTCTTATTTTGCAAACTTGGCGTAAAGTTCAGCATTTGCCTTTGGTTGTTCATCTAGACCAAGTCCATAGCACAGGTAAACTGTGACAAAGGATGATCTATCAATCCTTTCTCATGAAAGGTGAAAAAGTTAACAGCTGCGCCTATTGTGACAATGTGGGGGGGACTTAGGAAATTACAGTGCAAGCTTTTTATTTCTCTATTTCAGTCCCTTCTAGGCACTGCATTTTAAGTAACTGGCTTTTAAGAAACTCCCAGGAACATCACTTCATGGTAGAAAACTACTGTTCCTTCCTAGGAACAAATTACTGTTTATTTATCACTTCTGTTAGTTACTTTAAATGTGTACTTTTCGAGTTGTGTAATGACAGAACAGTCACTTCCTAATATGTTTTAATATACATTATTCACTGTCTTTATCACACAACTGTCAGCAAGACCCAGCTATATGTTGCACAGATCCTTCAATGCTCTTTTCCCTGACACTTAAAAGAAATTATGCATTAAGTAACAGCATTATTAGGAGCAATGTACTGAACCCACGATTAATTGATTGCTTTTGCCTAATTAAAAGAAAAGCACAGAGAGACCACATTTTCGTTCTAATGTGGTAACATGTTGTCATAAATTGTATATGTTCTGTCTTCAGTATAACTGAGTTCAGACTGATGGTGTAATGTGAGGTTAATGCTGGAGATGAGACGCTCTGATAGGTGAACAATAACTGAAGTTTCTTCTTTCCTATGTGATTATCTAGATAAGCTCTGCAGCTGCTTGTTTACAACATATAAAAACTCAGAGTCACAGACTGACATGCAAATGAGCAGCTTTCAGTCACTTTATGGGATCAAAGGTCCCAGTATGTAAATGTATAAACATAAGTACTTGTGCTCACCTTCACTGAGCAAAACATCTGAAAACACATGTCCACAAGTATGCTCTGAATTTTAATGAAAACTGAGGAAATTCTACCACGTGCTTGAATTTCAATACATGCCCTAATAATTCACTGGCTAGAAATACTTTTCCAAGGCAGAGAATAGGTGCTTAGATATAAGGTTACCTTTGATCCGTTGCTGACAAAGGCAGTGTACGAAGATGCCTTTTCACTGGGAATGCTGCTTTTTGTCGTCTTTATTTCTGCAGAGACAAAGGAAACAGAGTTGAAGTACAGTAAATGTTCTCAGTTTCAGGAATAGGGTAGGGGAGCGGTTTATACTTCATACTTTAAATTCTGATTCTTAAAAAGCAGTGGAAGATTTCTTATAGGGAAAGAGGCTTAAAAATGATTGACAGGCTTTATTTTTCTCTAGTAATGCAGCAGTGCAAAACTGTATGCCACTGCTGTACAAAAGTCCTATCACTACAGTTAATCCATTTAAAGCCTATTCCTCTCATCAAACTGGATGACATTTGCCAACCCCTAGATCTGACTAACAGCAGACAAATGTGCACCCATTGTAATTCAGAGGAAATTCAGCTGTCTGTTTTGTCAGCTACCTGTCCATTAATCAGACAGCTCCAGCTTCCCACACATGTTCTAGTATGGGAGCAGGCCCGCATTTCACAAAGTACTTCAAAGATAAAAATATCCAACCTGACTTTTATATGCAGGCAGATGTGATGTGCATAGAGAATATGCCTGCACACTAAGAAAACCAGTAAGCGTGGTTTCCTTGTCAAGGTATTTTGGAAAAATAAGCTATTTTTTCACTCTAGTTTTCGTAGAGTGCCTCTTTCAAAGACATGAGAGGAATTTGCCACATAACAATGAGCTGGATTCCACATCACTGGGAAATGGTTATGTCCAGCATTCAAATACACACTCCTCCAACAAGTACGTATATCCTCTGGCATCTAGCTATCACCATCTTTACTGACAGCACCAGGAACAGCAACAGAATGTGCCACAGAAGGTCATAATTGGTGAGATCTTCTTCAACCAACTTCAGGCATTGCATCCAAACTGTCAGCCGTTTCTGTAGGAAACACAGAGCACCTCTAGCAGTGGGGTTTGTGTCACCCTAAAACAAACAAGGTTGTCTGAAGATTCTTTAACAGAGGAAGGACTTAACCAGCAAACCCGAGACTGTCTTTCAGATGGGAAGCACAGTGAGCCCCCCTGAAAGCAAGCCGAGGGAATTTTGTGCAGCATGGAAACTTTCTAGACCTTTACTAAATTGTGAAATGATGATAGTAACAACCAAACTGATTATCTCTTTAATGCTATTCCATTCAGTTCATTATTTCTATAGTTAAATTTATATTCATATACTTTACACATTTAAAAATACAGTATAGCTTCTAATAAAGCTTTTCTTCTGTGCTACTGAAACAGAACAGATAAATAGTGTGAATTACTTTAATGCCATGCATTTCAGTGGCACAATTCTACTGAACTTCCCCTGCCCTATTACTGCTGAATTACAGTTTCAGGACGGGTTATTGAAACTTCATTTTCTATTTAAAATCTTCAGATGAAAAAATATATTTTTTTTCTGTGTGCTAGGTGATAGCATTATAAAGAGATTCCAGATAGGTCTAATCTAGAGAAAGGCTCATTTATAATAGCAACTGTACTTCTTTGTGACTTACCTTAGAATGAAACTGTATTTAAAACCACACTGACTGATTAACGAATTTACACACTAAAATCAGGGCAGATCTGCTATTTGCTTTCTTGCACCTTACTGTTATGCATGTGGATGTGAAACACTGTGGTATAATATGGCAGCACGCTTAGTTGTCTCTTCAGCTGTTCTACTGAGAAAGATGATGCTGAAAGAAGGGAGCAAAGCAGTCCCAACAAGCACAGAGCATGAGCCACTGCAGAGCCCAGAAAAGCTGAAGATCCACCTCTATATATCCCACACCTGCTTATTAGAATCTATACCTCTATCACAGAATACAGAATATCAGGGATTGGAAGAGACCTCGAAAGATCACCTGGTCCAATCCCCCTGTCAGAGCAGGAACATCAGGATTAGGCCACATAGGAATGCGTCCAGGAGTGTTTTGAATGTCTCCAGAGAAGAAGTTTTCTCATATTTATGTGTACCATCCTATGTTCCAGCTTGCACCCAATTGCCCCTTGTCCTATCATTAGATGTCACTGAGAAGAGCCTGGCTCCATCCTCCTGACACTCACCCTTTATGTATTTAAAAACATTAATGGGGTCACCCCTCAGTCTCCTCCAAGTTAAAGAGACCCAGCTCCCTCAGCCTTTCCTCATAAGGGAGATGTTCCTCTCCCTTAATCATCTTTGTGGTTCGGAGATGGACTCTCTCAAGCAGTTCCCTGTCCTTCTTGAACTGAGGGGACCGTGACTGGACACAATACTTCAGATGCAGTCTCACCAGGGCAGAGTAGAGGAGGAGGAGAACCTCTCTCGACCTACTAACCACACCTCCTAATACACCCCAGGATGCCATTTGCCTTCTTGGCCACAAGGGTACGGTGCTGGTTCACGGTCATCCTGCTGTCCACCAGGACCCCCGGCTCCCATTCCCCTATGCTGCTCTCCAACAGGTCAGTCCCCAACCTATACTGGTACCTGGAGTTGTTTGCCCAGACGCAAGACTCTACACTTGCCCTTGTTATATTTCATTAAACTTCTCCCTGCCCAACTCTCCGGCCTGTCTCGGTTTCTCTGGATGGCAGCACAGCCTTCTTGTGTGTCAGCCACTCCTCCCAGTTTTGTGTCATCAGCGAACTTGCTGACAGTGCACTCTATTCCCTCATCCAAGTCATTGATGAATATACTGAATAATACTGGTAATATCTTGAATAGTGCTGGTATCAATACTCAGGTTCCACCTCTCTTGCTGAAAATCAGTCTGTTCGTTCAAGGTGATAAAGGGTTAACAAAACACTGCCATTTTTCTCCTGAATGGCTTTTACAGACTAAGAAAAATTATTCTGTGTACAGCAACTGAAAAAGTCAAATTAACCCTGCACATATCACCAGTGAAATTAATGGTACTGCAATAAAAATTAGTTTTTGAAATCGTTAGAGTAATATGAACACATCAACTCTGGCTGATCCAGTGACTACTACGGAGTGAGACCACATTTGCATTTACAGAAGTTAAATCATTACCAATGTTCTCCTAAATACTTATTGTGGAGCTTTTACTAATTTCCAGCTACGTTTTTTGCAGACTTAAATGAACCAATACTAACAAGTTTTGGAGTTGTAAACATATTCTGCAATGAATATTCAATGGAAGTAAAAAAAAAAAAAAAAAGGACCTTGTACTGCAGAGAGATATGGCAAAAGGATGTGATTCCAGGATTCGTGACAAGAGAGGGAACGGACTCATCATGTGGAACATCCATGGAGCCAGCTACTGCTTTTAGCACAGCTCACATCCACGAACACATTCAAACGACAGCAGGCAAATTTGACTAGAAGTGTTTCCATAAGTCAGTCCTCCCTTCCCAAATGGAAATTCCAGTATCAGTGATAAGAGTGTAAATTGGTTTTAGCAGCACGGAGATCAACAGAGCTAGGTTTAAACACTGTGATAAAAACTTGAACCTGGAAGTGTTGGACTTGGCAAAATTACGGGTCAGATTTTGACTGCAGTCATTGGGATGTATTTCTGGTTTAATCATATACTTCAAGTTTGATTTGATTTCCTAAAGGTATTCTTAAAAATTTGAAGACAGGTCCAAATTAAAAAATTTGGATCTCAATATGACTATTTTCTGAAACTGTGAGGAATTTTATGAGTTTTTCTGTTTGGGCTCTGTATGGGAATTGCTAGGTCATGGCCTGAACCAATGGCTGAGCACCAGGTGAGAAGGCATGGCTAACCCAGAGAGTTCAGGTGCAAGCAATGCACTGGAGCGAGCCTGGGTCCACCCCTCCTTACCCTCATTTAAGGGTTGGCAGCCAAAGGAGCAATATCTCTCTTCAGAGACTGTGTTCTTCTTGAGATATTACTAGTCTTCAGAAAGGGTAAGTTACCTTCTATTTTGCTTTCTAAACTATATCTTAATGAATACCTTTATAAGCACGCTCCTGTCTTAGAAGGCATTATCATTGCCTTCCATTGCTCCACAGGTTCCAATGCCTTCTTTAGGTATCAATGAGCATCTCATGTTTAGAATGACCATTCACTGAGGTTACAAGGATTTCATAGAGAACATTCTGACTAGAGATTGGAGGTTCATCTGCACACTTTTGGATGAAATAAGAGATAAATACGGGATGTTCTTTTTCACTCTGAAGTGGATGGTTCTGGATTGCTTGCCTCAACTTCCTCACTTAATGTAAAAACAGTTTTGAGGTTCTCTTACAGCTTTCAAATATGACCTCAGCTTGACTGAGGGATGCATGAGGAAAAGCTTGGTCAGAACCCTCTGTACTCAGAAATGTGCTGATCACAGAATCATTAAGGCTGGAAAAGACTACTAAGATGATTTAGTACAGTTATTAATCCATCACCACTATATCACTAAACCACGTTCTTCAGTGCAATATCTACCCTTTTCTAGAAAACCTCTAGGGTTAGCTCCACCACCTCCCTGGGCAGCCCGTTCCAATGCCTCACCCCTCCTTCAGAGAATAAGTTTTTCCTAATATCCGATGTGAACCTCCCCTGAGGCCATTATTTCTCATCCTATTGCTGTTAACTGGGAGAAGAGGCTGACTCTCACTCTACTACAACCTCCTTCCACGCAGTTGTAGATAGCAATAGGGTCTTGATACAGCCCTTTGACTTCTGTCCAACAGTGTACCACAGGAAGCCACTGGCACATTTAGGGCTTAGTGAACCGAACACCAAGAGTGATACTTTAACCTGTCCAAGTGGGGTCAGTGTCTCTCCCCTGCTCTCTTTCCTGCTGATTTTTTATTATTATTATTATTTTTTAATACCCTGGTGGGGCTCTCCTCGTTACCAGCATCTCTCCCTGTTTCTTGCTCTCAGCTTTTTATTTTGTGGCACTTGAGGTTTTTCTTCAATGAATCACTACATAACGAAAGGCCTGCTTCAGACAGCGTGCTCTGTTTCCTAAGTTAGAAGGGATGACACTCATTCCGGCTTCCCCTTAACGTACACAGTCCTGTAGCTATCTTGTTCCTTAAGTCAAGAATTTCCCAAGGCATTTCCTGGGATGATCTGCAGAGCACTGGTGCCTCGTGCATCGGCCAGGCCAGCAGCCTGATGCATTCCACACAGTGCAGCTCAGTTCAGAGCCTGGTCCAGCCAAGGTTTGGGGCTGCCAAGAGCGCTCTGATTTCCCCTCACCACACATGCCATCGGCTGATGGATTCTCCTCATTCTCTGACTCTCGGCTTTCTGCAGGAGCAAATGCTAAACGTAAAAGGGCCAGGGAATGCAGAGGAAGTGGCCATTACTTTGAATTCGATTACTTCAGAACCATTTCACACACCCAAATCACTTTTAGTCATATAGAATGCGAAGTTATGTAGAGAATTTGCCTCGCTCATTTTCAAGAGCTCTCCTCTTACTTGAAATCTGGTTACACGGGACATTCCTGGTCAGAGCAAATAGCGATTCTATTCACTAATAACAGCCTGCTCCTCAGCCGCAGCTCGGTGCTACTCATTCCGCACAAAGCTCCGCGCAATGCGGGCCCAGAGGGCCCTGGCGCCCCGCCTTTCTCTCCGTGGCTGTTCAGGATGTACGGGGCTGTGCGGGGAGACCGCTTTACACGCGGTCCCCGCACCCCGTGTGTGCTGTGCGGGGGGAGGGGGGTGCCGCCCCGAGGGGAGCGAGGCAGCCGACCTGCTGCGACTCGCGCCCCGGGGCTGCCGCGTGCCGGCACCGCGAGGCCAGGGCACCGTTATCCCCGCGCTGGGGCTCGCTCCTAAGCCGCTTCCAGAGCGGCTGACCCCTGGCCGCCTGCCTCGGCCGCACCGTGCTCCCGGCCGCCTCGTGCTTCGCGCGGCGCTGGGGCTGAGCGGCGGCAGACGCCCGCTCGGGCGCCGAGACTCGCCGTAAAAAAAAAAAAAAAAAAAAAAAAAAAAAAAAAAAAAAAAGTGCCGCCGACGCCGCTCGCGGGGCGCCCCCAAGCGGCACTGCCGGGCGTTGCCGTGAGGTCCGCGGCCGCCGCTCGGTGCCCGGCATGCAGACCCGCACGCGGCCCCGCCCCCGGCCCGCGGCGGCCGCTCTATGGAACGCCGTCTCCGACCGTTGCGCGTCTCGCGCACGCCTCCCGCTTCCTGCTCCGCCGCCGCTGATTGGCCCGCCGCGCGCTCAGGAATGCGAGCGACCCTTTAAAGGCGCGCGCGGCGCCCAGCGCCCGCAGAGCACCCGGCGGCGCCGACCCCCGCAGCAGAGCACGCGCCGATCCCTGCTCCGAGGCGCCGCCGCGCTCCCGTGAGGACATCGCTCGCCGGTGGCGGGAGCCGCTCGCCCGCTCTCCCTGCAGGTAAGTGCTGATACGGCTCCCGCTGTCCCGGGGCACCTGCCCCGCTGCGCCGAGCCGCGGGGCAGCTCGGTGACCTTTTCCTTTGTGGCCATCCCCAGGTTGGTCAGAGGCGGATGCTCGCCATGGGGCCAGCCGCTGTTCTCGCCCTCATCCTCCTGGCGGTCAACGGCCCGGAAGCCAAGCGCACGGCAGGTAAGGGCCGGCGCGGGCGGCGTCGAGGGGAGCGCGCCTGGGGAGGGTACGGAGGGACGGCTCCGAGGGGCAGAACACCGCGGCTCTCAGCGAACGAAAAGCTTTAAGCGGAGCGGTAGTTATGGAACTCCGTCTGGTGCGGAATTCGTGCAGCCTTCAGAAGTAGAAGCTCTCGAGAGCATCTCGCCCACCTGGTGCGGGGGCAGAGGCGAGGGGCAGCCCCCGCAGGGGTTTGCTGTCCCGTTCCTTCTCCGGCTGGCTGCTGTGAGAACCGCCACCCAGCTTCAACGAGCCTTGCGGTGCGCTGTGCCTGTGCTGCTTCTCCTCTGTCAGAGCCTAATGAGGTGTCAGAATGCCGCTATCCCGGTGTCAGTCAGCGGAGCTGGCGCTCCTGTCCCTCCTGGCTCCTTCACGAGAATGTGCGCAGAGTGCCGCTCGGTGGGACTGCCAGGCCTTGAGAGCTGCCACCCCTGTTCTGCATACCTTGTAATGCCCACATCGCTGGTCAGTGTGTTAAGCAGCCCTAGGAGATGTACGGTTACTCAGCCTCTTCTTTTCCATGGCTTATGATGGATACTCTGATCTCTCTGCAGAGTCCAGGAGTGATGATAACAGCGTCTTTGATCTCTTTGAACTCGCTGGCTTTTCTCGCAAGGCAGCTGGGCGCCGGGCACCTGGGGTGCACCTGGTGAAGGGGCCAGAGTCCTCCAGCCCTGCTTACCGCATTGAAGATGCCAGTCGCATCCCTGCTGTCCCTGACTCCAAGTTCCAAGACTTGTTAGATATCATCCATGCTGAGAAGGGCTTCATCCTTCTGGCCACTCTCCGGCAAGCCAAGAAGAGCAGAGGCACGCTGCTGGCTGTGGAACGGAAGGATGGCTCTGGTCATGTCTTCAGTCTAGTTTCAAATGGCAAGGCAGGCACCTTGGACCTGAGTCTCTCCGGTGATGGCAAGCAGCAGTTAGTGTCCGTAGAGGATGCCTTGTTAGCTACAGGACATTGGAAGAACATCACCTTGTTTGTGGAAGAAGACCGGGCTCAGCTTTATGTGGGGTGTGAGAAAATGGAGAATGCTGAACTGGACATTCCCATCCAAAACATCTTCACCAGAGACCTGGCCAGCAGTGCCAGGCTCCGTATTGCCAAAGGGGGAGTCAATGACAACTTCCAGGTAAGATTTTCCCTTGCATTTTTGCCTAGTATCTTCAGTTGTATGCCTTGAAGGTACATTATTCAACCAACCTAAACAGTTAGAAAGTTGTAGGAAATAGGGAGAAAGGGTTCTGCTTCCATACATCTCATGTGGACCACCTCTAAATCTACTAAGCTCTATCAATGGAGGTTGAAGTGTGAAGTATTAGATTTGGGGAGAGAACTTCCTGCAACAGTAGGTCCCAAAGCTTCTGGATAGGTGATTGTAGCTTGATTGCTCAATTTATTCTACAAGACTGAGAAATTGATGCTTTTTTCCCTTCCTGCCTGGCGAGTTGCCAGGTCTTTGTGGTCAAGGCTGAGAATGTTAGGAAGCAGGGCTTGCTCTCACTCAGGAGAATAAATTAACATGTTTCACCTTGCCATCTGTCTGTTGTGAAATTACTCATGATGAACTTAGGTGAACTTTATTGTCTACAAGCTCTCTCCATGCAAGTTACCCTTCCTTCTCTTGCAGTTGTTGCAGGTAGCTGCAATTCTTTCTTTCTCCACAGGGACTGTTGCAGAATGTGCGGTTCGTGTTTGGAACGACTCTGGAAACTATCCTGAGGAACAAAGGCTGCTCCAGCTGTAAGTCTGCAGTTTTCTGAATCCAATGACCTATTAAATAGAGGATTCCTCAATACATTAGAAAGATGAGCTGAAACAGAACTCAGAAGTATGCTGACATGCAAGTCTACATTGCGTAAGAAATAATATTATTTTTCTGGAGATACCCTAGTGATGCACCTACAGCTGGTGGCAGCTGTATAACAGGCGGTACCCTGGAATTATAAATGTATATGGCAAAAAAATGCATTTACTTCATGTAAACTTTCTTGTCTCTTAGCCACTAGTGCAATCATTACTTTGGACAACCCCATGAATGGTTCCAGCCCAGCTATCCGCACTAATTACATTGGACATAAAACAAAGGACATTCAAGCAGTCTGTGGCTTTTCCTGTGATGAATTAACTAACATGTTTGTGGAACTGCAAGGGCTACGGTCCATGGTTACAACACTTCAAGACAGAGTTCGCAAAGTGGTAAGTGCTTGTTCAATTCACAATATCTCTTATCTGTCACTTAATGAATTATAAGTTGTCCTTTGAGCTTGGAAAAACAGTAACAGCTTTACTCTAGCTAAGAATTTGTGGAAGGAGGTGTTTTTTTCTACATTAACTCCTAAATATCTTCTCCCTGCTGCCCTCCCCCCCTCCCTTCCCCCCCAACCACCATTTAAGACTGAAGAAAATGAACTGATTGCCAAAGTGGTCCAGATCACTCCTGGAGTATGCATTCATAATGGGATCTTGCACAAAAATAAGGAAGAATGGACTATTGACAGCTGCACTAAATGTACTTGCCAGGTAAGATTCCTTGCATTCATAGGTTCTCTGTATATAAATTCATGACTTAAAATTAACAGATAATTCTAAGTGAAGTTCTTTGTTTGAACAAGTGAATCCTACACAGAACAGGTACTATCATACCCAGAGAAGTATTCAGCTTGTCTTTTTTACCCTTCTATTTTCTCTTACATCAATACAACTTTCATATAGTACTACGACAGCAGTATTTTAGAATTATACTGAATGTCACTCTCATACAGATGTTAACATGCATTTAACTTCAGAATTTGGGGAATGTCTCTGATTTCTGCGTAATCTACGTGTACATTTACAAGTCAGTATTAAAAGAACAAACAGTATTACCATCTGTCTTCCTCAAAATGCCTTAAATAGACACTCTATCCTTAGTGAATCTCCTGCTGGCCTAGTGGGAAAAGACATTCTTGTACTCAGTAAAGGCTCTTAAACATACAGCATTTTCATTATATAATGAACAGTTCTAGCTGTGTCCTGTAAGCTGCTAACAGATCATGTGTAACAGAAACCTTTTTCCAGATTCCAGTTGAGCTCTGTAAATCCCAGGGTATCCTGACAAGATATTTATAATTTGTTCTGCTTTAATACTTAAAGTGTATATTAGCAAAGCATTTCAGAGTATCAGTCTACCAAAGAGTGGCTGATCTTTCTTGCCTCTGTTTAGAAACCAAAGGCTGAGTATCTGTAAATGCGCAATACAGGGCAACTCACAAAGTTCTGCATTTGCTTCTGGAGGTCTCTATCTTCAGTCTTCTGTGCAGCAAATGATACTGTGACTTCTGCCTTTGCTCATCTTCCCACCAACCCTCTTATTCAATGTTAGCTGTAACTGCCTTAATGTAGTCATTTGCCTGGGAAAATGGAGAGCTTGAAATGGTAATCACAAGGGCATTCTTCTGACAAAGCTGTTACCTTCAAGAAGCATAACTACAGGCTGCACTTTAGCTCTCATTGAGATTGGAGATGGGTGTTCTTATCCTACCTGCTTGGCTTAAAGATCAAAGACCTTCAAGTATAAGTTATTAGATTTTATGGCTCCTTAGCGAAGTCCACTAAACTCATTTTATCTTCGCCATGTAATCAGCTTAACATATTAACAGAAAAGCTGACTTCTTGGTTCTCTCCCTTGAAGTGTGACCTTATACTTTGGGTATCATATAGCAATAGTTTTTTACTCAGTCCTACGCTCTAGCCAGTCTCTGGTAGTCATTCCTAACCAATTTATCCAAAACAAAACTACTTCTCTTAACTGAGAAGGAAATAGTATGGATGGAGGGTGGGAATGAGGTGAAGTTGGACTAAGAATAGCTGGAACTACTCTTTAATTGTATCAGCTCTAAATACAAGGTTTTCTACTTTAGATGTGCTTTTCAGTCTTTAAGTGCTGCAGGAAGGGTATCTTTATCATCTGACTTTCTGAGCTTTGAGTTTAGACTCCAGAGGTATGCTTTATATCCTGCTTATTGGGATTCTTTCAATTCTTTACAGAATTCTGCCACTATATGCCGGAAAGTGTCTTGTCCTCTCATGCCTTGTTCTAATGCCACTGTGCCTGATGGGGAGTGCTGTCCCCGATGCTGGCGTAAGTACTTACACCTCTCTACAGTCAGTAGTTTGCTCTGTCTTAGTAGACATACGCTGCTCTGTATATCTGCGTATAGATGACAACTGGATAGTCTGCATTTTTAATTTGAAACTCAAATGGCTATCTTCTACTAAACAGCCTATAGTAATAGAAACCTGTTATATTAATTTCTAATTGCCACTTACATAAGGAATTGCTATTGTCCTACTGAAATTTACAATGCTTCAGAGTGGTTTTAGATGTCACTGCATTTCTGTAGAGAAAGGAGGAGTTTAGGGATACACTGGATCAATATCATTAAGAGAAGTAAAACGGAGCTCTGAAATCCAAAGAATATAACACATGCAGGCAGAACAGGTTTTTGAGGTGTATTAGGTGCTCCAGTGTATTGTATTCACCAAAGAATACTTTTCAGTAGCGCATGCATTCCACATCTCAGCAAATTAAATCAGCCAACAATACTGCTTCTCCTTATCTGCAGAGCAGCTATGAACCAAGCATATTTATAAAAATGTTTAAGTGGGTTTCTGGACAATAATACTTCTACTTATCAATGCTGATTAAAATTCAGTTTTCTTAGAAACCTTGTTAAACTGTGAACTAGTATTAGTGACTAACCTATGTACTTCTCTGAATTCATCATTATTATGTAAAGCCACCTGGAGTAACTTAGGCAATGCATGTAAGCACTGAAAAGTTTGAGTTCTTGACCTTTATCTTGTACAAGAAAGGGAGACGCATGTAGATTTTGAGGGCAGTTGTGTGGATTTTTTTTTTTTCTTGTGGTAAAGAAAAAGCAGGGGAAGGGGTCGGGGAAAATAATATGGAAAATATACTTGGCTCTTGTTCAGGGCTATAACAGAGCTGTGCACCTTTACAGCTAGCGACTATGCAGATGATGGATGGTCTCCTTGGTCTGAATGGACTTCATGTTCAGTGACATGTGGGAATGGGATTCAGCAGAGAGGGCGTTCCTGTGACAGTCTCAACAACCGCTGCGAAGGGTCTTCTGTGCAGACTCGGACTTGCCACCTTCAGGAGTGTGATAAGAGATGTATGTATTTAATCCATTCATCCTGGTAATAAAACACGGGCAGCTTTTATTGGCTTAGTATTAACAGCAAAGTTCATCCTATTGCTCTGTCACTGGACTGGAGTGCTGGCTTCTAGCTTTAAGGATTTATATTAATCAAGTAAAATGGGGCAGATAGTTGATGCAGTAAATAAACATGTTCGGACCACACTCCCAGAAAAAATTGACACCAGTTTAGGTGTGTGATTTCTCTAGCAATAGAACAACTTGATCTATGACTGTACCAAGGTTCTCTAGTATAGAGAGTCTCTAGTACAATTCTAATGCTAGCTGCATTCTAAGTGCTTTGAAGCTGAAGTCTGTTTTTCAGAAACTCTACTAATAGATATCTCTTTCTGTAGTTAAACAGGATGGTGGCTGGAGCCACTGGTCACCATGGTCATCATGTTCTGTCACTTGTGGCACGGGCATGATCACTAGAATTCGCCTCTGCAACTCTCCAGTACCACAGCTGAATGGCAAGCCTTGTGAGGGTGAGGCAAGAGAAACTAAGCCCTGCCAGAAAGATCCTTGCCCAAGTAAGTGCATCCAGGTGCTAGCTACTATTCACTAGTTTAAAAAATGAACTTCCCGAATAGGAAGCTGCCATATAGTGCACTTCTAGCAGTCTTTTATCTTTAAACTTTGATACAGGCTAGGTAAAACCTCATAGTTGTTCTAGACAAAATTAAACCATTTTCTATAGCAGTTGTGGTCTGAGTTTTCCAGGGAGCCTATTAATTAGGGCTGCCGTTCCCTGAGTTAGGTTGGAACAATGTGTCAAGTACTCTTGCTACAGAAGTAATATTCTTTAGTCCGAAAATGGTAATTTTTGCTGAACTTAAAGCCATACACGTCCCCTAATTTCTACTTCTCTTTAGTTAATGGCAACTGGGGACCATGGTCTCCATGGGATGCTTGCACAGTGACATGTGGAGGAGGACTTCAGAAACGCAGCCGTCTCTGCAATAATCCTGAGCCTCAGTACGGTGGGAAGACCTGTGTAGGTGAGGCTAAAGGAACTCAGGTTTGCAACAAACAGGACTGTCCAGTTGGTGAGTATTCCTTTTCCATAATCATCTAATGGTTGTGGCCAATCTTGACTATACTGCTTAAAAAATATGGCCTAAGTCTTTAAAACTGAAGTGCTTGAACTTTGAACTGGCATGCTGGCAAAACACAATACAGCAGCAGCATCCCTCATCTTAACTCTCATTTGTTTCTCAGATGGGTGTCTGTCTAATCCCTGCTTTGCGGGAACTGTGTGTACAAGCTCCCCTGATGGTTCTTGGAAGTGTGGTGCCTGTCCTGCTGGCTACCATGGTGATGGTATCCACTGCCAAGATATTGATGAGGTAGGAAGACTAGAAACATTTGTGACTTGAAAGGGAGAAGAAAATGGGAAGAGAAGAAATACCAATACTTTAATACACTGTTTTCCTTTATCTCAAACTCTTGCATTTCAGTGCAAAGAAGTTCCTGATGCCTGCTTTGTCTTCAATGGAGTGCACAGGTGTGAGAATACTGAACCCGGATACAACTGTCTGCCTTGTCCACCACGTTTCACTGGGTCACAGCCATTTGGTCGCAGTGTTGAGGATGCCATGGCAAACAAACAGGTATTGTCAACCTGAGAGCTGTGCGGGGTTACAAAACTATACAAAGTTGTTTTCCAGTCAAACAGTGGAAAGCAACTATGCATTTCAGGGAAGATGGACTTGGTACGTCGTCTGTAATTCAAAATAGAAATTAATTGATGCTTCTCCTATTGGAGTGCAGTATGAATTATAAAAATGTCCTCTCCAGCCACGAAGAATTCTGACATTGTACATAGTTTTAAGAGAGTAATTTAATAAGTATTCATTTATAGTACAACAGTATGTACCTTAAAGGTCTTCTGGTGCTTTGTTGCATTTGAACATAAGAACTTTGAACAAGAAAAATAGTGCTAAGGCAGGTACTGGAGTTACAGAGTGGAGAGAAAATAACATATTATGTTTTTTCTTTCCCTGTTGAAACATCCTTGATGAAATTTGCCTTGTCTGGGTAAAAATGTGCAATAAAAAGATGTTTTAAGTGGATTTAATTTCTTTGTGGTCTTCTAGGTCTGCAAGCCACGTAATCCATGCACAGATGGAACACACGATTGCAACAAGAATGCCAAATGCAACTATCTTGGCCACTTCAGTGACCCAATGTATCGTTGTGAATGTAAACCAGGCTATGCTGGCAATGGCATAATTTGCGGAGAAGATACTGACTTGGATGGATGGCCAAATGAGAACCTTGTCTGTGTTGCCAATGCCACTTACCACTGTAAAAAAGTATGTTTATCCTGTATTCCTACAGAATGCTTCTAAGTAAGGACCATAGAAAATAATTTAGGTTTAAGGTATAAAGCAAGTATCTATCTAGTTAGAGGGTAGTTTAATAGCTCTATTTAAAACTAGTAAAATATCCCTCTATTGTTCTATTGTTAGGAGGTTCTCAGTGTTGCCTTAAACTTTCCTACAACGTGGGGGATGGGGAAAGAAGCCTGGCACAATTATAAATGTTTGTTGTTAGTGTTCTGGGAGTAATCTAGTTCTGTTACCTATATCAGCTTTGATCTGATAGATATCTATACTGGGGGAAGAGCAGGACGGTAAGAATAGCTAAATCTTGTATTTAAGTGATTTGGTCTATGGCATGCAAATACATACCCTCACTATAATACGATTAGCTAAAATCAAGAGACTTCAGTAAAATAACACTTATCTGATTTGGATATTTTGACTGTGGCATAATGATTATACCTTCTAAAATCCCTATTGTGCTTACGCCAGGAGTAAACACATGTACTTTATCCATGCTATAGGATAACTGCCCTAATCTCCCCAACTCTGGGCAGGAAGACTATGATAAAGATGGGATTGGTGATGCCTGTGATAATGACGATGATGACGATGGTATTCCTGATGACCGGGTAAGACAACAGAAAAGAACAGCCTTTTGGAATGTAGCTCTCCTGTTCCTTTTCCTAAGGTCAAGGTCTAGCTTCTGACCTTAAGATTAAGAGTACCATATGAAATTGCTGGTACTGACAACTATCCTAGAAACCTTTAGGTATGTATAACTATGCAGACTATCTTTCTGCAGCTGGTGAGCTTTGAAAATGAATCTTCATTTTTCGTCAGCCACTCCCATACTCAAATAAGCAGTCGTGTGTTTTGAGATAAAAGCATTCCAGTTCTGTCTGCTTTCCCTTCTGCCTTTTGTTTTTCCATTCAGATCCTGTTTGTGCTACTGTATGTTCAAGTTTTAATTAGACTGTATTTAAAGCTTCACTTCTCTCTTGCAGGACAACTGCCCATTCATCTACAACCCACAGCAGTATGACTATGACAGGGATGATGTTGGTGACCGTTGCGATAACTGCCCCTACAATCACAACCCTGATCAGACTGACACTGACAACAATGGAGAAGGAGATGCATGTGCAGTGGACATTGATGGAGATGGTAGGTGTCCTCTGATGATACCTCTACGCTGCTAATGAGATTGACCAAATGCATACAATGGTACCATTAACCATTTCTGGTATCAAACCAGAAATTTATACTTAAACACACAAAATCTCACTTCTGGTGTTTTCAGGATATAAAGGCTATTAAAGTAACACTTAAAGCTAATGGAAACTCATTTTGAAAAATATTAATTTTGGTACAGTTAAATTTTAGCTCTGTTCTTACAGGAAATAAGAATAGAAGCTAGTGATTTAGTCAGGTTTCAACCAGATACTTTTCAAAATGCTTACAAAACATTATCAAGGTGACTTTGTATGTTCCTTTGAAGCATTTGGATATTTTGACTTGCATTTACAAACTCTTCTTAATTTTGCAGGGGTCCTCAATGAAAGGGACAACTGCCAATATGTCTACAATGTAGACCAGAGGGATACAGACTTGGATGGTGTTGGAGATCAGTGTGACAACTGTCCACTGGAACATAATCCTGACCAGGTAGAGGATTTCTATTACACAAATAGAATATTGTTGTTCAAATGTGCTACAGTACACAACATATTATACCAAAGTATAGCTTAAATTTGAGTTGACATTCTGTTCTCGTTAATTTGCCAAACAGCATCTTTATAAGTGTTATTCCCTCACAAAGTTCAAACACTGGCAAGGTAGTGTTCCAAAAAGTAATACTATAGAGGGTCCATGAGACTACTGCATGTAAAACTCTCCTGAGCATTTCTTAGTTTTGTAGAGTTGTACTGGCCCTCATTTTAAGGACATGGAATGCCTGGGAGCATTTTATGAAATGAAGATAGGTAGGGAGTATCTTTACAGCAGCTTAATGTATATGTAGCCCATAACATATACAGGATGCTAATAATGCAGAAATTCTTAATTATTCAAGGCTCTATAAATCACAATGAACTGCAGTGCTTGGCTGCTTCAAAGTCTAGTTCTAATCTTCCTAAAATAGAAGCAATAGGCCAAAGTCTTAAACATTCTTTCAGGACTTGCAAGATATACCACACATTTAATATGTCAGAAGCAGTTAACTGATCGGGTAACGGTATTAAATACTACTTGGCACTTCAATTTAAACAGTCTCTTCATAATCTTTGTCCTTCGATCCAAACCAGTTACATTTTTTTAAAAAGTTGTATTTTCTACCCGTAAAGGCATCACATCTTGCCTTTTCCCTAAGGAAAAGGAGTATGACACTCTTTAAACTCCCTCCTAAAATTTAGGGGGAGTCCAGCCTCTCATACAACTTACTGATTCAAAATTCAAAGACAGAAGTAGATAAAGCTTGTGCTGGCCCACCAAATTCAAGGCTGTAAGATGAATTGCTTCAGGAAGGTAACTGGAACGACTGCAGGGTTAGAAAAGGGGTTGCAAAGCAGGAGAATCTAGTTTAGTACTGTCACATAGCCTAAAAGCAGTGTTATTTGAAGGATTTACACTCAGACTATACTCTTATTTGCCATCTGTTTAACTGCTTTCTCCTCTCGGGGTGGAAGGTGACCTCTATTGCTTTCTGCCACATTATTTATAGGCAATGTTTCTTAACATTCTAATATCTTAATACATCCCTAATACTTCCATTTTTAACTCTTACTAAAGCAAAGAGAATTCCCAATTCTAGTTATTAAGGCTCGTAATCCAGTTCTTTTAGGTGGCTTTTAAAATGTTCTTTATTTTTCCTTTTATTTTTTTTTTAGGAAGATACTGACTCTGACCGTATAGGTGATGAGTGTGACAACAACCAGGACATAGATGAAGATGGTCATCAAAATAATCTTGATAACTGCCCTTATGTGCCCAATGCCAATCAAGCTGATCATGACAAGGATGGAAAAGGTGATGCTTGTGACCATGATGATGACAATGATGGTATTCCTGATGACAAAGATAACTGCAGATTGGTTGCCAACCCAGATCAAGCAGATTCTGATGGTAAGATGACCAGTATCGTAGTAACACTTCAAGAGTATCTTTCAACTCTTTGTTGTTTGGGTTTTTTTTATGCAATTTAGGGTTAGACAAAATTTCAGAGTAAAAAGATAATCTGCACTAGTGTTTGTGTTCCTCGGGAGTAAGGAATAAAATAACCACATATCAAACTAACTTCATATGCTTAGCAGTATCAGGCTGGAGCAAAAGGGACATTTATACAGCAACAGTTCTCTCTTCTGTAGTGTCTGCCAGCAGTACTTGGGCAGTCAGAGCTCTGCAATAAAGTTTTCACTTCCCAAGCTGTAAAACTTCAAACTATGCTGGCAAACAATAACCAATGTCTGATTGCTCAGAATAATGAAATTACTTCTGTCCTGCAGGTGATGGACGTGGAGATGCTTGCAAAGATGACTTTGACCAAGACAGTGTACCAGATATTGATGACATATGCCCTGAAAACGTGGACATCAGTGAGACTGACTTCCGAAGGTTTCAGATGATTCCCTTGGATCCCAAAGGAACATCCCAAAATGATCCAAACTGGGTTGTACGTCACCAGGGTAAAGAACTGGTTCAGACAGTCAACTGTGACCCTGGCCTTGCAGTTGGTAAGGGGAACACTAACTCTTACAGGCATTACAGTGTTGCAGGTGGAGGTGGGATGGAAACTGAGAAACTGTTAAGGAACTGTTCAAAAGTCACATCAAAAGTAACATCTTAATCTTCCTCTTCTAATGCCCATGCAGGTTTTGATGAATTCAATGCTGTGGACTTCAGTGGCACCTTCTTTATCAATACAGAAAGGGATGATGATTATGCTGGCTTTGTATTTGGCTACCAATCTAGCAGTCGTTTCTATGTTGTCATGTGGAAGCAGATTACTCAGTCTTACTGGGACTCCACACCAACCAAAGCTCAAGGCTACTCAGGTCTCTCCATCAAGGTTGTGAATTCCACCACAGGTCCAGGAGAACACCTTCGTAATGCTCTGTGGCACACAGGAAACACTCCTGGCCAGGTAAAGGTCACACTGATAACCTGTGCTTCTGCACTGCATGTTGTTCTTCCAAAAAGTTAGATGTGTTCAGGGGTCTACACGTGCTCCTTGGAATGGGACAGTCTTCTTGGCAAAGACAAATAACAGTGTAATTATTAATAGGCAGATAGGCTTCCCAGCAGCAGTGAATCAATTGTTTCTGGACTACTGGAGTAAATCTCAATTTACATATTTAAAAGTTAATTTAGATACAGGTGATTTCAAAAGACCCCATTGCAGAGCCTAATGATGAACTTCAAGCATCTGCTACTCATAAAGAGACCTGCATATCAAAATAATGGTTATCTTATTTCAGACCTTCTGGTTAAATGACCTATTCTTTTGTAGGTGAGAACTTTGTGGCATGACCCTCGTCACATAGGCTGGAAAGACTTCACTGCATACAGATGGCGCCTTAGCCATAGACCAAAGACTGGCTTCATCAGGTGAGCATTATACTTCTAAGTAATGGTCCCAAAGAAACCAGGCGTCTTATTTAAAAAAAACAAAACAAAACAAAAAAAAAAACCTAGCAGTTGTGTCATCTCTGACAAGATTCTCTTGTCTCTTTGTAGAGTTGTAATGTATGAGGGGAAGAAAATCATGGCCGACTCAGGACCAATCTATGATAAAACCTATGCTGGGGGTCGTCTAGGATTATTTGTCTTCTCTCAAGAAATGGTGTTCTTCTCAGATCTTAAATATGAATGCAGAGGTAAGGAAAACTTTTCAATAAAAAGACCCTATAAAAAAGAATTGGCTCAAGAAAGCTGCTCTCAAGAGAAATAGGAAAGATTTTTTAAAAAGTAGCTAAGAGGGAAAGATCATCTGTCATTTTGCATGGCTTTATCTCAAGCATGTTTTGCGGACAGAAATGGGACACCTTTTCAATTAAACTATTCACAGTTTAAAAGTTTGAATATATAAAATCTTATGAATATTTCTGTCCTGCTGGTTCAAAGTATCAGGAATCCGTGTTAAGATATAGTTCATTTCCGGAACTGGAATCTTTAAAGAAGTTGAATAGAATGAATCAATACAGGTGACAAACTGCAAGGTGAAAATACAAAATACTGACTAGCGAAAATAGTGTCAGATATGCAAAAGACTGACTTAATAAAAATAAGCAAAATACAATCTATACACAGCCTTCTACTCTTGCAGTTCAGTGATGATATGTACATGTGACTAGTTCCAGGTCACCCTAGTTTGCTTCAAATTGTGACTTTGTTAGGTAATATTACATGGACTAGATTCTAAATTTTAACTCCTGATAGTGCTGAAGTACTTTCTTCATTCTTTCATTTCTAGACATATTTGTAAGGAACATATGGATAATGTCTTAGACACAATCACACGTAACACAGAAATATCTTAATTCTCTTTTTTTCCACAGATCCATAATCCCAAGGTTACTGGATTCAGAGACTATTTTAAAATGCTGGTATTGCACCTTCTGAAACATTTAGCCTTACAAATCCTGGGACCATTATATTATTCCTTCCTTTCTTCCTCCTGCATAAATGTGGACTCGAAACATTACCTGCCTCAAGAGAATGGTTTTGAGAGAATAGAAGTGAGAACATACTTGCATCTGACCTCTGAAATGGAAGGAAACAAATGTCTTGCAAATAAGAATTGTCTTCACTGAAAAAGCACACTTCTTTCAGTCAGAAAGACATTTGTTTGTTTATCACAGTGCATTGTCACTGCCTCTAACTGGAGGTCCCATGGAGTAGCATTTTGTAAAAAGAACATCTCTGGATGTGCTGTGGACTACTTAAACTGAAGACCTTTCATTGTGTGGGGGAAAGGGGTTTTGGGTGGGAGGGTGAACTCTCAAATCTTTTCTTTATGGGGGGTGGAGGTTTTTTTTAATGGGGGTCTCTGCTACCTTGGTTTACATCCATTTAATTTGCAGAAATTATCCTTTTGTATGTTGCATCTTTCAGATGAAAATAGCCCTTGACTTTTTTGTGGTGAACTAGATCAGCTGCTCTATAACACAGGACAAAAGAGATATCCCAGAACTGCTCTCCATGAAGGGAGGGGAAGGAGGATGCAATTGGCACACTGGATCACACCAGCTTTGGGAGAACTGGGATTTACAATAAGATTCTGTTTCCTGGTTAGATGCAGACCTTTCTTACCTTTTTAAATGTTTTCTTTCACCTGTGGTGTGAGAACGCCACCATCTCAACTAGCACTGTGCTGTCCTTCAGGAAGAAACCAGCATGTGCTTCATATTTTATGGTTAGCTTCATATTTTATGGTTAAAAAGGCACAAAATAGAACAGTAATAAAAACATTCCTTTTCTACATGCCATAGATGCTTTAAGCCCCTCGCTTCAGAGGGGAGGGGAAGGGGCCTGTAGATAAAATACTGAAATTGTAAAATATTTATTTTTAACTATCCTTGATATTATAATGACTGATGGATTATTGATTTAAAAAAAATGCATCAAGACTATCCACCATTATTACAAGTCTTCACGACTGTAGGATTGTAAATACAGATTATTTATTAACTCTGTTCTATAGTGAAACTAGAGGGTTTTTCGTTAAGCGAAATCTTGTCGGGAGCAGATACTGGTAATGTATTAGTTACAAAGAGCAATTTTCCCATAATGGCTTTGAGGCACAGGGAAAAGCAGCAGGGTGGGGAATGGAATGTTTGTTTTTTCTCAGTCTGAGCTCAGCATTGGCTTTTCCTTTCTTTGTGCAAGGCAGTTGGTTGCCTGGCAGGCAACTGTTCTGCAGTATTAAAACTCAAGTCCTTCTAGATGGTAGCAGTTCCTGTCTCATCCATCGAGCTAGGGCTGAGGGAATGGCATTTAGCATTATAGCAATTTAGTGCTGTGAAAGGTCAGCTGTGTTTTACCACTGGTCAGCAGGACTGACTTTCAAGCAGAACTGGCCCAGAGGAGATCACAGAAAGAGACAGCAACCATCCAGTCTTGCTGTTTGTGTCACTGCACACAAATTCTTGAAACTAGCACTGCGCAGCTACGAAGGAAGGAATTCTTCACAGCCTAGACAGAATTTCAGGAGCTCCTTGCAAAAAAGGGAGAGGGCTTGATGTACATGAACAGAAGACTCATTTCCCCAATAGAAGGGGCAGCATTCTTACACCTATATGATTTCCTTGTCTTTTCAAAAAAGGAAAAGAAACACAGTGAAAGTTTTACGTACAAATATTACCTCATTATTGTATGACTGAGAAAAACCTTTGGATTAAGCAGAGTTCAAATGTCTAACAAACTTTAAAGCTACTGTAGTACTGAAGAGTTAATGCTGTACATAGTCAAAAATTCGTTGCGGAAAAGTATATTCCCAGTAAGGAAATAGCATTGGAAAAAAATGTTAAATACAATTTCTAATATTGTGTTATATTTTTATTGTCATCTTGTATACCATTGCTTGTGTTTTTATAAATTATTTTTGTCATTGCCATTGTAATAGTTAATCACATAACTGTGTAGATATGCTATTTAAATAATTTATCATGAAATGCTACCTGTAGAGTTAGTATTTCTATTTTTATAAAATATTTGCACACTGAACTGAAGTTTTTTGCTTCCTTCTTCCCAATGTTTTTTCTAGTGTTATTTTCTAAGAACCTGCTTTTTTGTAAACATTTTTAACCATTTTCCATTTTAAAGTTGTGTAAGATGTACAATAAAACTTCTTACAGAGGACAATAAACCACCATGGACATATATATTTACACCTGTGTCACCTAGTGTTGTTCATGCTTTGTAATATTTCTACAGCTCACAGTTACGCTAATACATTACTCTGTTATCCGTGTTAAACTGGGCTTCAAATTAACACATCTCAATAATCTTCCTACTAAAACTATGACAAGATAGATAGAGCACACAGGATCTTTCAGCCCAGGCATAACAACTTGTCCACCTGAAAGCATTTTTGCAGTTAAGGGGCACTAGCTCAATTCAATCTTAAAGGCATTACTGTGGACTCCTCTAAGTGTAGTCAGAGCCATGGGGCCCTTGATAAAGCCACAAAGGAAAACAACCTTTGAGGGATGTTAATCATCTACTCATCCCTACCCAAGCCTGCCTTATGCTTTTCTTTCACATGAAAAGAGGCATCAGGATAAATAGCTGCAGAGGCAGATGCCTATCTGTTCAAGTCTCTTCCAGCCAGACTGCTGTTGTAATCAAAAAGCTGATGATGTGGCACTATCTCAGCTAGCCACAGTACAACCAGCTCCTCAGTCCTTACTTGCAGCGGTGGTTGTCTCATGAGCTCTCAAGTAAAGCCATGAATTTTCCTGGGCTCAATTCTACTTGTACCCTGGTATCAGCAGTGTTTCAGTAAATATCTTGCCTCTGTATTTTATCTCTGTTATTTTTGGCAGCCAATTCCAATGACCTTCTCTCATCCCAAGCCAACCTTTCATGCTAGCTTATTACATGCATTTACATAGCATAAATCAGTTTAGTGTCTGAACTGGAGATAATACATGCCTTAAAATAATAAAGGCATGCCATCTGTCTTGTGTTAACACATACGCTAAGTCTGCCCACTTGCTGCTTGAGGAATGTGAATACAAGAGGCCACAAAAAGCTACAGCTGAAGTTAGGTAGAGCACTTGCCCAAGAAACAACTGACAAAGAACATTTTGATGTTACAATGAAGGTTATAATACGGTAATTAGCTGATTTTAAACCCAAATTCATTTCAGAAAGGGACAATGAGATTACAGAAGAGAGCATCTTAATACATACTCCATAAAGTGATATCTAATTTTTTTTTCCCATCTTTTCTAGAAGTGAAAGAATTGGTGCACAAAGCTGTACAAATAGTTAAGCAAAGTTATGAAGAGACAAAGAGAGCTGAGTAGAGAGAAGTGTTCAGAAGGCAAAAGTCTTAAAGATAGATAAAATCTTCCATAGGAAAGCCACAAAATTAGACAAGTATCCCAGAGAAACCTGGATTTTCAAATTGATACAAATTCCAGGAAGCCCAGCCACCACTTGTCTTTAATTTTCAACTGCTTTCAAGTTCAAGAACTGCTTGATTAGGCAACACGTACAAGAGCTGAACTGAGAACTGCTTAGATACTGTGTCAGTCTGCCTCAATGACTCCACTTGCAGAGTTCACACGGAGAGGCTATTTCAGTGCTATTGTAAAATTAGGGTAGAATGCCTCTGGCAATACCCTTCCCACCAAAGCCATGCATACCAAATACACAAAGCAAACAATAGGAAAATAATGGCATAGGATGGCATTTCCACAAGAAGACAGTGAAGACAGCAAAGTAAGTAGGGGTGGGGAGGAGCTCTAATACTTACTATTACTTGAAGAATATATCAAAATTACTCATGTTCTACAGCACTCTAGAAATTAATATACACTCACGGTATTCCAGTTTGTTGCTGGGGTTTTTTTAAGCATAATAGATAAGGTACTGCAGATTCAATTGCAAGCAATGAAGTATTTCACGTAGACTTAAATGGCAGGAAGCCTTTTATTCTAAATACTGCACCTGGATTGCAGCCAATCCCTCAATGAAACGTATAATTGGATAACTGTCGGTTATAGCTCTAGTAGTATTCAAGTGTTCCTATTTTATTTATAAAGGAAACATTATTATTGTAGCTCATTCTAGCTACAAATACAGAAAGCAATTATTTTGAAAATCTGAAAAAGAAAATAACTCTCATTTGCTATTTTTCCTAGATCTCAAGAAATTTCGTAGTTTAAGAAGTTCCCAGGCAGCTGCCAAACCACTTTGTCTGCCAAGCCCACCAAACAGCATGATGCCCAGAGGTGGGCAGGCTCCTTCGTGTTAACGGTGGTGGGAAGCACTGTTGGAAAGGTAAACTGGCTAACAGATTTTGCACTGAAAAAGCAAAAGAGGGAGACCTCATTTAAAGTTGTGGTTATTAAGCCTTTCTAAGAAGAGACACAAAGAGAAGGAAGAAAAAGAGTGTTACTTTATGAAATAGAAAAAAACCTTACCAGTCTTGAAATTCGGCCTGGGAGGTGGGAGGGAGAGCACACGCTGTAGACTCAGAAGGTGGGCAGCAGCCATCATCTGCCTTGGAAAGAAGCATCTTGCAGAATTCCTGGGAGGGCTTCCTCGTCTCTTTTTTTTTTTTNTCTTTTTTTTTTTTTTTTTTTTTTTTTTTTTTTTTTTTTTTGGGGGGGGGGGGGGTTGTTGTTTCCTTTAAGATGGAGTTGCAAGCTTTTCATCCCTTGATAGAATTCCTTTAAATTAAACTGGAATTCTGGACATACAAGAATATTAACCATAATTTCACTCTTTTTAATCTTTGCTGTCTATAGTCATCAATGATTTATTTTCCATCTGGAATTTTAGCATGTCACTTCTCTTTGAAAATGGAAAAGATCCTCAACTGCTATGAATCTGACTAACTACACATCTGCACTGAACTTCTTGATACTGAAATCAACACTATCGCTCTTTAAATCATCCTACCCAAATATATGTATTTCTAATACATATATATTATATACATATGAGTCAGGAAAATGAATCACCATAATTTTTCTCCTTCAGAGGAAAACACTTTGGAGTTTGTTATTTAAAAGCACAAACCATGCAGAACTGAAACACAGACATCAAAGTAAACATGGAGATGTATGCTGAGCACTGGCCACCACAATCACTAGCACTATACGTAAGTATAGTCCTGAGGAGATTCAGTGACAATGGAAGAATAGTTTGGTTCTATATCACTGAGCAAATCAAGACAAGCACACCAAAACCATCCCTTCATGGCTTTTTTTCCCCACAAGTATTACATTTGTTGAACAAAACTATTTACCCTGTGCTGTAAAATCACAGCAGGAAATAACACAGAGTACAAACCAGTACAAATCTATGCACAGAAAACTTATTCCTCAGTATAAAACAGGCCCAAAAGTCTGAAGAACAAGTTCAAAACCCATGAATTCTCCTGGGCTCAACTTTGCTTTGACGCTGGTATCAGTGATGTTTCAGCAAATAATCTCATCACCATCTGAAACATGAAAGCATGAAACAGCATCTTCCCATCTTCCCAAAAAACTTGCTATTTAATACAATGCCACAGCAACCAAGCACAAGTAAATAGCTAAATGTTATGCCACCAATTTTTGACACAATCTGAGTTTGGGTGCCTAATCTAAGCGATTTGGAACAGCACTTTGAGTGACCACAGCTGGTGTAGGGTGTTCAGCACTACCCAAGACCTGGAGTATAATTGCAGGGTTCCTGTCAAAATATACACATCAGATGTCATTCAGAATAATCTGCTCACCCCTGAAATGCCAGATGCAAACAGAGCTGTATTCATGGCTTCAAAGATACTGAAGTGACTAGGCTCTTCCTTGAGGATGCTTGGAAAAGCTTTTTCCTAACAGTGAGAGATTAAGACAATAAAATATACACTAGAAAAGTAAGAACAAGTTATTACTCTTAACACATATTGTAGGTATTCTACATATAAATTTGAAACAGAACTTAGTTTTCCTCAAAAATTATCCTAGCCTTTTAATACTATTTTAAGGAGGATTCTATGAAACACTAACTCCATATGAAAATAATCAAATTGTGATAAGTTTATGGCCAGTGGATAGCCCTGCACCAGTATTGAACAGGTATAGAAAATACTACTGAAAAAAGCTTGCTGGTAGTGTTTTGATTATGTTTACAGTACAGAAAATAAACTTTGGCATAGGTTTGTAATTTTTAAAGGTAAGAAACACAGTTAGTTAAATAAAGTTGCAAAGCTCCATGAAATCGACTTAAAGCAATCCTTCCAGAAAGAGCAACAGGACAATGCAGAATGTTCATTATCCATGGCCTTGTTATGATTATTGCAAAACAAGTAAAACCATTAGAAAATAGAACAATATATAGTACTTGGTAATCACAATGTAAATGACATTTTTAGTTAAAAGAAAGTAGGTTAGATTCTGAATGATCATGAGCTCTGCAGGAGCACACATCCATTCAGATTGGCAACTCTGCAAATGAGATTAAAATCTTGGCCAATATGTGCATTGATTTAAACATTCATGTTAACTCCAGTATGCCATAATGCAGCCACTGTACATTTTATGTTGTATTCATAAATCTGTCCTTCCTGAGTATTAAACAGCTAATATGGTAACTTGGGAAGAATTATTCCTTTCTGTCAGATGAGATAGGAAAATCTATGGAGTTATTTTTGCTAAAATATCTTCCCTCTCTCCTCCCCCCAAAAATACCTTTAAAAGAGAACCTTTAATAATACCTTCTTATCCTAACATTGTACAGCATAACATGAGAAACTAAGTACCAACTCACAATAAATATGTACAAAACTCAAGAGAAATAGTAGTTAAGGAGTAGACAAACAAAATACTGTAACAAGTTACTATTATCTCAAATACAATCTAGCTGTACCACCCTCACCACAGCCAGCCATTGCTACAAGGCTTCGCATTCCAGTCACTGGTGGGCAAACTTCTGAATCCCTTCACTTTTAGTCACACCAAGCCTCCCAGAGGGGCTGTGATCTTTCCCAGCTTCGCTACATTTCTGAACAAGGGGATATGCCTGTTTGCCATATGGTTTCAACTCTGCAGGACCACAGGACAGACACAGCTGAACAGACTGATCCCAACCCCGATCCAGCAGTGGAGCTGTTCAAGTCCTTACCTACAGCCAAGGCAGCATTCAGCAGATAGGCACTGGGTGCTTGTGTCCTTCACCCAGACAGGGCTCAAAGGCAGATCCCATACAGCAAACTGTACTGAGTTCACTGAGGCCAGGCTCAAGCTGACTTCATGTAAACAATACATTGTGTGTAAGGAAAAAAAACAACAACTATCTTATACACTTTACGTCTACCTGCATATCTATCAGACAGACTGATACACAAAAGCATATGGATAACTATTATGCACATGTATAATTATTTATTACATTCTCGTGAAATTTAGTGTTGTGCAAGATTTTATACTTTGAAATCAAACTGGAACAATATACGATAATAATTTTCTCTTAAGGATTAATTATATCATGGAAACGTCTTCAATGATGAGAATTCGTTCCCTTCAGAGTGTCTGAAATGACTGTATCAGTAAAACATCACTCGTGGAAGTCTAACGACACATTTAGGAAAGCTGTGTAATGAAGCACAGTCACTTTCCCCTCAACTTTCAATCTTCGTATCATCTGTAAAAAAGAAAGAACTATAAGCTGAACTGCTGAAAGCACAATATTATTCATAAGAGGAAGAAGCAATGAGCAAGATCTACTTAAAATTTCATACAAAAAAAGCATACTTAACAATGTTAATAATTATATTTTCCTTAAGATGTAAATATAGTTCAATGTATTACTGTAAATCTGTATCATAGACTATACTACTATAGAGACTGTGAAACTAAAATTGTGATCAATCAGTTTTACACAAATATGATTTTTATTTGCTTACGCAGCAAGAACCAGGTGCAGCAACCCAGACAATCCAACTATCTAAAGAAGATTATGCATATACATACATAAATCTTTTAGAACTACTACTATAACTCAACTATGTATCTTTCTTAAAAACAAAAACAAACCTGTCACATTTTATAATTTCATCTGAAGATGAATTTGCCTTAAACTGGACTCCACTGGGATCTCCATTTCTCAATACAATTAACACATGTAATCCTGTCTAAACTAATAACAGGTTTACCCGTAGAATACACTCAGCAACTTTACCAACTTGATAAGCATCACAACTTCTCTCTTATGGCCAGGAATAATTGTATAAGATGGAACTGTGACACCCTTGCCGAAAACAAATAACATAATTCATTGAAAAGGTAGAGTTTATGGGTTGTTTTGTTTTTTTTTTTAAGCTGCACATTTCCTTATAAGCAGTACATTGAGGAAAATAGTAATGGGCTGCTGTCTATTTAGATGTTAATTCTGGATATATATTTTAGGGTTAGACTAAACATTAACTGAATATAATAAATCTGAACATAATTTAAACTTAAACTTACAGATGGCCGCAAAATATTTGGCAGTAGCATAATAACAATTGCAAAGCTATGGAGTGTGTTTGATTTTTGCACTTACTTTTGTTCTGCCAAAGATTACTTCCGTTCGCACCATTTTTAAAAATCAGACTCCAACACAATTAGTCAATGTCCAATGAGTTAACAATATCTATAAGGAATTTTCCTTGGTTTTGTTTTTAGGTTTTCAGTGAAAATGAAAAGATTCAGAGACTTCTGAAAATTATGGACAGGTAAGAAAAATGACCATAAAGCAAGGATGTTTATTAACTACACAGACTGGGATCTACAAGGTTGAACATTATGCAGCCACTACAAAAACTGATAATTAAAACACCACATTGTATTGCTCTGACACAACACATGATTATGATTCCAATATATTTAAATTATTGTGTGATAAATCTAACACAAAGTCACTTTAAAGACTCAGACTTTCTCAACGAGATGTCACATGCAGAGAACTACTTAATAGCAATGTGCTTTGCTGAAATCTCCTTTCTCTCTTGTGCAATAAAATTACCTCATATTGACTATGCCTATCACAACAGCATAAGCAGTTAGTTACCTGCTCACTTCAGTATCTAGTGGCTACAGTGCAGGACATTTTGCTTGAGTTAACATACTCCATCTCAAAACACTAGTGTAACAAAGAAAGATGGTGGACAGGGCTCTGATTTGTCCCTGACTGTACTACCTCTATTCAGACTAAGTGAAGAAGAACTTTAATTCATGTTAGAGCAGCAGGTTAAGCATGAGTTTTTCTCGCTGTTTACTACTTAAGAAGCAAGACTGATGATGTAGTATCTAACCACTTCAGTCCCACATCAGATCAAGCTGTCCCTGGCACAGGTGCCTCCCTGTGGTTCTCCAAACCATCATCACCACCACCACCTGCCTGGGGCAGACCAAATCCTTCCCTGTCTCCACTCTTCAGATTCTTGCACCTGCATGAAGAGTGAGGTTGACATGCAATGTTAGCTGAAAACTAACCAATCCCAAAGAACTGCTTTTCTTTAAGTACTGTAATGCTATTTTCTTTCTGTTGAAGCTATGCTCTAAATCTCATCATAGGCAAATACTGGGTAAATACAGCAGATGGGTCTGAAAGCTAAGTACATCTGGCAGCATAAAAACAGCAATAACAAGTTTTCTTATTTCTTGATAGGTGGAATCACTTTTTATAAAAATATTATAATTCCCTTCACTGTGGAAAGGTTAACTACAAAAAATCAAAGAAACAGTTGTGATAATAATTAATAATAACATAGTAAAGAAGTATCAAGATGCTCTTCTAAATGACCAATGACAGGGAAAAAAAAGTTTCCACAAATTCAGAAGAGGCTATCAGTACAACAAAGATCTATTCTGACAAAATTTATTAATTTAAAATACAATTAAACTGTAGAACTTTGATCGAAAACAACTTCATACTGTCACAATTTTGTGAAAGAAATGTAAGATGTAGATTACCCGCCTGAAATCTGGCTTATTTGAACAGTTTGTTTTCCAGAAAGGTAAGTGGTCTTAGGCTAAAATATAAATGTAGATTTAGATTGCAATATCAGTATACAACAAAGGATATAAAAATAGAGATGTATCCAAAATCTGTTTCACCCCAGACAGGGTGAACTTAATTTTTGCTAGCAAAAGTCTATTCTTTCTTTGCTGAATTAAAAGTAGTTTAAAAATTATGCAGTACTTACTCATTTTGATATTTTCAATACATAAATTTGAAATAAATTTGTTATTTTTTATATAACTTAGTCATGCTTGTTTCTATACTACAGAATTTACCTTATTAAAAACTGGGAGAATAATTGCTCTCCACAGAACAGTGAACATGACTTCCTACTACCAGAAAGATAATCAAAAGTGTAAGCACACAATTTTCCAGTTGAGAGAACTGATCACCATCATTACCATATTTCATAGGAGTTCTAATCTTACAGCCAGTTACTGTCGGGGGAAGAATCTTGATAAACATTCTGTTATTTTGTGTATGTTATTTTTGGCATTCTATAAAAGTACTTCCTTGCCCTACGATAATAGCCAGTGCATATTGGTGCATACCTTTGGTGAGAACCTGCTTGTTTCTTTCATCACAATCAAAAGCCTATTCTAAAGGATTATTAAGAGTCTCACCTCCTTTGGTTTGCAGTGGTATGCTGAGAATGTCAGGCCCTGTGGATGGCTCATTGTTCATGCTGATGCAGTATAATGGTTCACCCAAGAAAGAAGGTTTCTTCAGCCTTTCAGTGTTGAGTGCTCTTGACATAAAGTAACCTTCAGTAATACTCTTATCTCTCATCTTCTGTAAACCTTCTAGGTCATCAGGTTCCTCGGTTTGGGCCAGTGAATCCTTTGATAAGTGACTATCAGCCAATGCTTTGCTGATATAGTAGCTAGGGATTTCACTCTCTGCATTAACACATAAGCTTTTGTCTTCAAGTCCAGTCTTTTCCAGAGCTGTTAACATCCCTACAATATGGTCTTCAACTAAGATTTTGGAAAGAGTAGATGTGGAGTGAAGAATGGAGTCTTGACTTGTGTAACGAGGGGGACTTAATCCACAAGAAAGAGATTCCTGAGACTTTGGCATGGTAACGTTGCTTATTGTTCTCTGAGGCTGCATACATTCTTCCAGAAGGGTTTTAAGCTGCTGTTCAGAGAGGCCTGTTTTCTCTTCAATCTGAAAAAAAGAAAACAAAAAGCAAAAAAAACTTTCTTCAGTCAAAATGTAATTACTTAAAAGCAGCACCACAAAACAGTTTGAGATACAAAAGCACTGGCAAAAGTCTTAAGTTTGTATCAATGTTTTTTTTAATTCAAACTGAATTTAAATGTATATTTACATAACTGCATAGTTTACGTAACTTCTCCACTAGGTTCTAGATAGATTAGGTGCTGAAATTTAGGAAAGAAGGCTGACGTCCAAAAGGCACTGAGAGGCCCTTAATTTTGCCAAGGGTCTTCCGCAACATGTCACTGGTTTATTTTTTCCTATATTTTGGTTTGTTATGTATACATACAGACACAAACATGTGTCACTGAAAGCAAAGCAACACATTGCTAAAAGTCTTTTGACTGACAGGGCAATACTGGACATTTCTTAAAGCTCAATATTGAAGATTATGAGTGATAGTAGCTGGTATGGTGAAGAACAGGGAAGGACATTTTGTTTACAGAAATTTGCAATGAAGGGTTCTAGCCTTTGAAATCCTTAAGGAACTGTGGTAATAGAGGACAATACTACCTGACAATTTCAAGCTGATAATGAAAAGTCAAAATGTATTCTAGATACACATATAATATATCTGCCCATGAAATATGAGATATAGAAAATAGAATCATATATTCATATGAAAATATTAGAAACACATAGATTGCTCCTAAAGTAATGCCTCCTATTTCCATGGAAACTACAACAGATCCAAAGAGCACAATAACACTATTTCTTCGAACAAATACTCAGCTACAAAATACTATTTTTCAACATAGTCACCACCAACAGCCAATTTGTGCAGATGATCTGATCAATGAATGCCAATGGGTGCAATTTTTTCCGCACGGAGGAATTCAGTTCCACAGATTTGCTTTATACACACTTCCATGTCAGATGCCATTTTGTCAGACTGTCCCCTTGCTGCCATCTGTCACACAGTAACAAAATGTAATGGAATACTGGGAGGAAAGCTCAACCATTAGTGCCATACAACCAACATCTGTCTCTGACATCGTGGGCCAATATAATAAAATAGGAGGCATTACTTTCAGAGCAGCCCCCATCATTTGCAAGATCAAATGGAAAAGATGCTCTCTACAACCAAAAGCTTGGTTTTACCCGATGTCCAAGACACAGGCTCAGCTGACAATCTGATAAACTCCCTAAAGCTGCCCTGGTCTGGGTCAAATAACTTTTTTCACACTGTAAAGAGCACTACACAGAACTGGAACTGCTGTCATTTCAAAGAAAATATCAGTATCAGATCTCTAGCCGAATTTGCATCCTGAAGGTCTCTTATCCATGTACATATGTGGTATGACTCTGTTATATAGAACCGGAGTAGACCACAGCCTAAGTAGCATAAGGATGTATGGATTATGCCTGAAAACTACTAGTTTATGAATGACGAAAGATTTCCATCTGGAAGAAAATACTACTTCTTTGTTAAAGAAAGTATTATGACAAAATGAATCAGAAAGACATTTCAGGTTACTTTCAATCATCACACTGTATTTAAATGTTCATACATTAATGATATCTAAGAACAAGTATTATATATTGATTACTATACAGTTCAGGCACTGGTTTATGTACTTATGTACTTTATATGTTTTATAGATTTGTTCAACCTTTTTTTCACTAGCGTCTTCCTATACAGACCAATTCCATTCACGAAGTCATTTTGAGTTCACTTAGAAAATGTAAAAGAGTACTGTATTAAAGAAATTGAGACATTACGGGCTTTTAAACAATAACAAAAAGCCTCAAAATACTACTGTATTTAGTCAGCTTTATATAAATGAACATTAAATCAGGTAATCATACTGAGATTCAATTAACCTTTACATCAATCAATATACTTTCGATAACTGAAATCAAACCACAACCTTAAGCTGTGAACACTTCTTTAGGTATCAGCTAAAAAAAATAATTATGACCACTTCATCTCTTTTATTAGGCTTTAAATTTTAATCCTAGAAGAAAATACTAATGAAAAATATGTCAGAGAGGGAAAATCAATTAGTAGCAAAACACGTGAAAAATCAGAAATTAAATGTGGAATTTTTAAAAATGTTCATTGTCAACAAAATCTACTAGCATGTTGAATTTCTTAGATTTCTTGAAGTAGTATTTTAACTTGCAGAACAATGTACATTTACAAATAATTATTACTGGAATGGAATTTCTGTAAGAAACAGATGCATTCACTCAGGTATAGAACCATAGTATCACAGCACAACTGGAAGCACAGCTATACCTAAGGTATTATCACAGAACAGAATATTATGCTATGTAAACATAACTATATTTATATCATAGAAGATTCTCACATCTGGAAACCCACATGGATTCCCACGTTTTTGAGTGTGTGGTTCTATACTAATGTATTTGAAAGTTCTTGGCCAAGACCATTTGGAGTTAATATTATGTTAATGACCAGGCAATTCGCTCACTGCAGAAAGAACTTCCGCATCTGGTGAGAAAGAATAAGGGCAAAATGAACACAGTGAGGGAGATCATCTTGTTCTACCTTTCTTTTGTCATTTTTTTCCCTACCACTCCCAAGTCATTTATCTGTAATCTTCTTTTCCTTGGACAAATTTTCCTTTTCCTTTTTCCTTCCAGGATTATTACCTGAAGGTTAGGTGGGGAGATTTAGTACCCAAGGCCAGTGAGGAGGGAAATTAATTTAACAGCTATAGAGTGAAAGATATTCGTAATTGTGTGGGACTGTCTTCCACCCAAGCAGCAGGCTTGCAGGCAAAGCAGTATAAAATACTATTTGGTTTTTGTTCTTTCTCTGTCTCTTCCTCCCTTTGGTTTACTGTATAAGGCATGTTTGCAAGGATGCACATATAAGGAACGTTTTTAATATACCTCACAAAAGTCAAATTTTAAAATACTAAAGGCTCACTGCAATTTTCTCCTGCTAATATCACTTTAGGGTTAAGGAAAAGCATGCAGCAGGAGAGAAAAGAGTTCTTAAATGAGTAATTTACGCATAAACCAACAGCAAGAAATTTATACTGAAATGATAGCAGAAAGGTTGCTCTTGAAAACAGAAGAGTTCAGAGAAGCAAGTAATCCCCTAAGGAGAGACATCTCACTCTAAAAAAGGCTGTGCCTCTGCAACTAAATGAGCATCTTAACATATGTGATCTCACAATACTGTAACTGTATTAGAAGGCTGCAAAGTACACATTTGTATACATCGTAAGAAATCCCACTGTAGCTCACTTTGTTAGTTTAGATTCACAAGACTTAGGATCAGTAAAGCAGTCTTCGGGAGACAGTAGATTCCACTTCTCCCAAGCCTTCACTGCCCTCACTGTAAATAATTTACAACACCTATACAGAAAAAATACTTAAAGATATTTCTTTAAAAATAGAATGACATAAAATTAATTCAAAATGCAGAAACAGACTACTAGACAAGGGAAAATGAGCTATTAGGCCTGGTTCCCATCAGAAATTGGAAAACCTTTTATTTGTTCTGGCTAATTTTTAATAGGACACTGAGTCCTATTCATTTCCTAGGCTTTTTATTGTTAATGATCCAAAAAACCAATTCCTAGTCAGGAGTTGAAGAGCCTGCTAATAACCTTTACTGTTTACGTGTGGCTACTTTTTTCACGCAATTGCGGCACCTCTCTGACTGAAGATTTCTTGTTCCTCGCTGAATTCCTCAGTGACATGGGTCTGTGGAGAAAGCCTTACTGCATGTGGTAGGAATGCAAACTTGTAGGCAGCTGTGGACAGACCTGCTGTGATTATGGATTGCAAGTTCAAAGATTTAGGACTGTTTTCCATATCTACACAGTAAGAGACAGACTAACATTAAAAAGCCTCATCAGATTTTACCATGAGGAGATAAACAAATACTTCAGGATAAATAACCATAAAATGACACACAATACATGAAGAAGCACTAGTAAGGTGGGACTATTTATGGATTTATGTAGCTGGCAGGTGTTTATTTGTGGCTTTATCTGAAAGTATCACAAACAACAGTTCTCCTGATATTTGCTTGAAGCAATTCACTTTGATACTCTAATTTGTTTATATGTTTATGGAAACATAAGACTACAATATTCATTTTTGAAGCAACCGCTCTCTTCCTGACCAAAAGACTCCATGAGGCAAGAAACAAGGGAGAAGAACACTAGGAAAAAAAAGAGGAAAGAAAGAAAGAAAGAAAGAAAGAAAGAAAGAAAGAAAGAAAGAAAGAAAGAAAGAAAGAAAGAAAGAAAGAAAGAAAGAA